>NC_027754.1:42324821-42332468 GCF_000695525.1 Brassica oleracea var. oleracea
TTTTAATATTAAAATATTTATGTAATCTTATGGTATATAGTGTTTAATCTATATATATATATATATATTTATTTTATCATTAAATGATATTTTTTACTCATATGGTTTTAAAATCATGTGTATCTTCTTATAATAAAAATGTTAAACCATTGATCATTAATTTTTAACATAATAATTTTAATAGTTTTAGTCATTTATTGTCGTTTTTAAAAATTCAAAATATAACATATACGAAAAAATCTAAATTTTACTTTTATAGCTAATTTGATTGTTTAATTTATTTTAATAATATAAAATTAAACAAAAAATGATGGAGGAGATATAAATTGTTATCAAATCTTTATTATTAAAATCATTAATTGTCATATATATATTAGTCATTTATGGTAATTCCGTAGGTTTGATTTAAGGAAAGAAAATAACATATCATATCATTATATCATATAGTTTAACCAACTTATGTATCTAACAACATATAAAAATCGAATGTGGACCTACTTATTTTTCAATTGAATGTAATTGACTACCTAATTGAGTGCCACCTATGCATTGGGGCCTATTTTAATTAATACAAAATTGAGGTTACATCTTTTCAAATGTTCCTCAATTAATATATAGGGGATGAAAGTAATGTATCATTTCCATTTAGGAACGTTACTAACATCCCAATTACTAATAATTGTAATTTATTAGAAATTTCCATATCTAAGAATGATTATAATTTGTCCTTCCAAATCATGTTTGTAATGTACACTCTCGCTGATGGATATTGATTACGGTCAACTAAATGTTCTTACCACACAATTATTTTTGACTTATTCTTGGGTTCACCCGAGGTTCACCAACCAATAGGATTGTGTTATTTCATATTCGATATCTTTAAAAAAAAAAAACAAAAATATTGTCAAATTATATTATCTTTTTAAAATTAAAAGGTAAAAAGAAATAAATAAAAAATAGTAATAATTACAAAAAAAATATTTTTAACGTCGTCAGCAAAATACTAAACCCTAAATCCTAATCCCTAAACCCTAAATCCTAAACCCTAAACCCTTGGGTAAACCCTAAATTCTAGGATAAATCTTAAACTCTAAGATAAATCTTAAACTCTAAATCAAAATCACTAAACATGAAAACACTCAGGGGTTTAGGGTTTAGGATTTAGGGTTTAGAGTTTTAGGGTTTAGTGTTTTTATTTAGAGTTTAGGATTTATCCAAGGGTTTAGGGTTTACCCAAGGGTTTAGGGTTTAGGATTTAGGGTTTAGAGTTTTAGGGTTTAGTGTTTTTATTTAGAGTTTAGGATTTATCCAAGGGTTTAGGGTTTACCCAAGGGTTTAGGGTTTAGGATTTAGGGTTTAGGGATTAGGATTTAGGGTTTAGTATTTTGCTGACGACGTTAAAAATATTTTTTTAATTCTTTTTTTTGTAACTGCTATTTTTTTTTTTACTTTTTTATTTTATTTTAGAAACATAATATAACTTGATAATATTTTGTTTCTTTTTTTAAAAGATATCAAATTTGAAATAATGAAATTCTATTGGCTGATGAATCTAGAGGTTCACCCTAGGGGGTGAACCCAAGAATAACTCATTATTTTTTTAGAAATTCTTGGGTTCACCCCCTAGGGTGAACCTCTAGATTCACCAACCAATAGTGTTTGAGTATTTAATATTTGATATCTTTTAAAAAAGGAAACAAAATTGAATTTCCAAATAAGATTATATTTTTAAAATAAAACAATTAAAAATACATAAAAATAGTTACAAAAAATAAAAAAATAAATATTGTTAAACCATTAGCAAAATACTAAATCCTATACCCTAAACTCCAAACTCTAATTTAGTTTTTAATGTATGATTTAGGGTTTAAGATTTTCCAACGGTTTAGAGTTTATCCAAAGTTTAAGGTTTAACGTTTAGGGTTTAGGGTTTAGGATTTAGGGTATAGGGTATAGGGTTTAGTATTTTACCGAAGACTTAACAATATTAATTTATTTTTTATTTTTAACTATTTTTATGTATCTTTATTATTTTATTTTAAAAATATAATCTAATTTGGATATTCAATTCTATTTTCTTTTTTAAAAGATATCAAATATCAAATACTCAAATATTATTGGATGGTGAACCCCATGGGTGAACCCAAGAATTTCTCTTATTTTTTTGACCAGTTAAGTAAATAAGATGAACCGTAGGCATTTTGAATTTTTTTTCATGTAAATTATTCAATTTAATCATGTAAATTTGTCAATTTACATGACATGTTCATACAATCATGTGGGTCTCCTCATATGCGCTTCATTTGATCTCTTAAACTTAGTCTATATAATCATTTCATATACTGCACATAATTTTTTTCTAAATGAAGTTTATGAATAAATACGTTATAGTAACACTAAAAATATTGTTTTTTTATAGAAATGTTAATATGGATTATAATAGTATATAGGATACAAATAATCCATGAAACATGTTTTGTTATTCATATATATTGTATTGTTAAATATCAAGCATACCACTATAAACAAAAATGAATGATGCGTATAGTTATATGGTCTTTTTATGAAAATAAATGATTCATATAGTTATTGTTAATAATTAGTATGACTGATGGTATTTTTTGTAATTAGTCTACTGATTGATGGTTTGATAGTTAAGTATTGTGAGAGAGTCTACACTGACAACACCTAAGCAAAATAACATGCTTGTAAATAACTTACGAATTAAAGGTTAGATTTTAAAAATGATTTTTGATTAATAAGTAAGGGATTTAAACAAATGCCTTCCAAAGTTAATAAAGCAAATCAAATTTTCTTATTAATAAAATCAAGCTAATGATTGGATGATAAAGTTGAATTCCTAAATCAGGAGAGAAGCTTTAATTGTGTGTCCCTAATTGGTATTTTTATCAGCCGCGTTAATAACCCAAATACAAATTTAGTACTTACTATTTTACTATTTTACCATCATCATCACATGTCGACGGTGTAGTTACTACTACTTACTAGTCAGCGCCGCTCTCTAGGTCTTTCTTTTATTCATTTTCTTAACTTAATCCAAAATCTCGTTAGCTAAAAAGACGATAATACCCCCTCAATTCTCGAAACAGAGGAGGAGAAATAGAGACTCCGAGAAAGGTCATCCCGAAGATTTGTTCGCATCTGATTCCTCCTCCGATCTGCCATGGCTAAGAGGTTTTGCTAACAACGCTATAAGAGATTTCGCTGGGTGAAGGAGAGTGATAGATCTCTTTTCACACCCTTTTATCGTCGCGAGTAAAACGGTTTGTTCTTCGCTTGTTTCCTTGCTGTATCACGTGGATCGGTTTCGTTTGAGTGTTAGATTCTCTTATTTGCGATCCCTGGATCGTAAAGTTTTCATATTTTCTGACTTTTCGGATCTGGGTTTTCGTCTAGATCATCCCTTGTGTTGACCTGAACAAGCATTACTATGACCTAGATTCTCCATTGCTCTTTAGCTCTTTGAGATTAGTTTCTTATGGGTTTGTCTATTTTGGTGTTTACAGTGTCTAAAGGCTCACACTTGAAGTGTTTTGAGAGGATTAGAAAATGGCAGATGGGATATCGAGCTTTTGGGGTCCAGTGACTTCCACCATAGAGTGTTGTGAGAAGAACTACGCCTACTCTTCTTACATTGCAGAGTTCTACAATACCATCTCCAACGTCCCTGGAATCCTCTTGGCTCTCATTGGTCTCGTCAACGCCTTAAGGCAACGGTTCGAGAAGAGGTTCAGCATTCTCCACATATCCAACATGATCCTCGCTATCGGCAGCATGCTCTACCATGCAACTTTGCAGCACGTGTAAGTTATTACCCTTCTCCGTACAAGTTTCTAGCTTGTTAGCTTTCTTGATTCGAATATTGTCTCTTTGATCCAATCAGGCAACAACAGAGTGATGAGACGCCAATGGTGTGGGAGATACTTCTCTACATGTACATCCTTTACTCACCAGACTGGCATTACAGAAGCACTATGCCAACTTTTCTCTTCCTCTACGGTGCTGCCTTCGCTGCTGCCCACGCTTTCCTCAGGTTTGGCATCGGTTTCAAGGTCCACTACGTGGTTCTCTGCCTTCTGTGCATCCCTCGGATGTACAAGTACTACATTCACACAGCGGACACCGCGGCTAAAAGGATTGCGAAGTGGTATGTTGCTACGATCCTAGTGGGGAGTGTTTGCTGGTTCTGCGACCGTGTTTTCTGCAAGAGGATATCTCAGTGGCCTGTGAACCCTCAGGGACATGCTCTGTGGCATGTCTTCATGAGTTTCAACTCGTACTGTGCGAACACGTTCTTGATGTTCTGTCGAGCTCAGCAGCGTGGATGGAATCCGAAGGTGAAATACTTTCTGGGGGTTCTTCCTTACGTCAAGATCGAGAAGCCAAAAGCACAATGAGGTGAAAGATTTGGGCAAAGAGAGCCCAGAAGCCAAAAGCATGAATATAGCTTTTTGTTCTTCGTTTTGTCAGAGATTTCGACTTTGGTTTTCATTTTTTTTTTTGGAAGTGAAACTACTCTCTAGATACAGAGTCTAGATTTTGTTTTTTGTTCTTTGTATTAGTTTCCTTGGGGATGATGATCTTATGAAGAATTGATTTTTAACTTGCTGAAACACTCGCCTTGGTGCATTATCATCTTTAACTTGATCACATTCTTCCTTGTCAAGTATTAAGTTTCTCTCATCAATTTAACAACAATCCTTTTGGGTTGTGTTTCGTCAACATTTGTTGTCAGGTCATAAAACTTGCATTCAAGGTCTTCAGTATTCACAGTGCCTCAGAAAGAAGTGGGGTTTCTAACATTTTACATAGCAAACTGTTTAAAATCTCAAAATGATGCACAAAGCTGTTCCCAAAGGGACAAAACTCATATTTTCGTTTTCCCTTCAACATGGCATATCCATATCTACTCCACGTTTTCTCTAGCATATTTAAGATGATCAAAGATTATCTCCAAAAAGCTGTGAAGCAAGTTTCTAATCTCAGTCCTCAATCCAAGAAGAAACCTGGAAACTAACACTTAAAGCAATGAGTAAGTTTGTTATCTGCAGCTCTATTCCTCCTGCAGCTCATATATCTGCATGTATGCTTCCGATAGTTCTACCATTTGGGGAAGTGTTTCTGCAACATGCAAATCCTGCATCTCGTACCTGAAAGAAATGGACATTAATCTCATCAAATTCAGCATTTTTATGCTAATATAGTTGTTACTATGTAAATAATAAAAAGCACTTAGGTTTTGTAGAGGAGAGAAAAGCTTACCATAGCTCTTGTGACTTGCGCTGCACAAAGACTCTGAAGTACCCATCCTCAGGCTTACCATCATGCACAATGTTAGCGATTAGGTTGTACTTGGAAGAAACCTTCTCGCCTTCTGCAGCAGTAGGCAGTGATGGTATGTAATCTCTCAGCTCCATGTCCTTCACCGGGAAGTTAACTGTGGCATCGACAAAAATTTAGTCACATTAACCAGGCAATCGAGATCATTGTAAAACATTAATGTCACTAAAATCCAAATAAACTCACCTAAGGTAGGATTTTTCTCCTTGAAGAAGTTATTCTTCTTGAACCGAACCATATGGAACATCAAGTAAGGAGGAGATTTGGTTACTCGATATCTCATCCTCGCTAGCTTAGGGCGAACCACCTCTGTCACAGTTTCTCCATCAAACTTCTTCAATAAATCGAATAGAGCAACCTGACCCGAATATCAAAGAAAATTAGCTTCTGCTTACCTCACTTTGCTAACTAAAAACTCAAAGACGCAATACCCTATACTGAACATCATTCACTATTGGCGTGTCTCAACAAATTGTGACATTATTATACAGTAACAACCTTGTAAGTATTCTAGTATCACCACACATGTTACTCATCATGATGTCCCTGTCTCTTAAATGCATTTTGTAAAAAGGACAGCAGCAGCAAAATTTGAAAGGTTGAGATAGCCAAAACTTAAAAAGTCAAAAGCAAGAGGTGTGTGTATACCTGCGGAATAATGTTTTTCTCCATGACATCTTTGAAAAGAGGAGGCGGTGGCAAATCTAGCCCAAGCATCAGAAAAGGCATCCTGGAGATTTCTTTGTTTTCATTGCCTTGATACTCTCTCACAACCTCCAACTCCCCCTGTGATGATTAGAAGATTACATGTTGCAAGCAATTACATCAAACAACATTATGTTGACGTGTCAAAGGATAGACGCATACCTGGAAGCACTGATGGATGATACTGCTGGCGTCCTTTGAAGTTCGAAGATCCATGTGCAGAGTGTTGAGCAGCCACGACATGAACTCTACCGGATCTGACTGTTGGCCTATCCTGAACCGCTTCTTGCTGGCCTTCATGACAGCTTGCAAGAACTCATGTGGACTCACCTGTATATTAAATTAGCAAGGTCCTCTCATTAGGTGAGGATATGTAAAAGTGAAAATAGAGTCAGACCTGTCCTTTAAAGTTTCGAGCATGCCAGATCTTTCGAGTGAGTTCCCCAAAGCGGTGAACAAGAGGAGACTTGCAGTGCTGATAGTTCTCAGGGATAAGGAAGAAGTTCCTTAAAGGAGTAACTCTCATCAACGACTGGATTGTAACATTCACAAACTCTGTCTTCTGTATGTTGTTCAACCCCACCTATTGTACAAACTAACTTTTAGAAGACAAACATACTCAATGCTAATCTGTATCCAAAGAGAGAGCGAGAGAGGATTACCATTCCGGGAAGATAGTCAGAGCCATCAAGAGCCCTAGACCACTGCTTATTCCTATCAAGCTCCTCAACTTGTGCCCTACTAAACCTACAAACGGATAGCACCAAGGCCTTGATAAGAAGGAACTAGCAAGAAGAAACCAATGGAGACATACCTTGGATTCAAGACGTGTCGAATGTCATCCAAAGAAGGGTCATTGATCTCATAACTATAAGGAAGACAATACACCTTCTCCGTCAAAAGATTGATGTAAACGTGGTGCCCTGCCTCCAAGCTATGCGTATAAGCATGAGACTTCTGGCTCCTCCCTTGGAAGTACTTCCCGCAGACGAGACACGCGTACACGTTCAGATTCGACAAGGAGACAGAGCAGAACCTCTCGAAATCAAAATCCAAGACCTGCAAAACAAACAACCAAACATAAAAGATTAGATTACATTACAAGTTACAACAAAGCACAAGACTTTTGGTCGGTAAGTAGGATGATGATTTTACCTGGCGGTTGACTGTATCGAGGTACGGGCAATCGCGACGAACTTCGACGTGGCGCGAATGCTTTCCGCGGCCCTTAAAGGCGTCGTCTTCGAGCCGTTCCTTCTCTCTCTTCCGCTTCAGCTCTCTCTCTTCCTCCTCCTCAACACCACCGTTCTTGACTTCTTCTCTCTCACTTTTCATCCTCGAAATCTCCTTACGAAACAAACGCCCTATTCTTCGAGTTATTAGGAAACTCGAATCTACTCGAGCATTAAGAACTTTACTCGCTTTAGAGGCCGAACTGTGTCAGATCTGCATAAACAATTGTGAGAATCAGGCTTTTATGTTTCTTGTTGGGCCTTATTGTCTAGCCCATTAGTAATATTAGTTTAATGATCTATCTGATACTGTAGATTTTTTTTTTTTTTTTTTTTTTTTTTTTTTTTT
>NC_027754.1:42333083-42342159 GCF_000695525.1 Brassica oleracea var. oleracea
AGTCCTATTATTATGAATTTTGTCATTCCTATTTTTCCATATATACCACATAATCCATGGAAAATACTCCGAATCAACATCCGTTGGAAGTCTCCAAAAAAGATGATCCAGACTAGTAAAAACGGAGGAAGATGGAAAGATTCCGGGAGGGGAAGGGATTCGAGATAAAGCCCATGTTTGAAGTGCTGGTGGACATTCAAAAATAACGTGATAGATGGATTCCTCTTCTGCCCCACAAATACCACACCGGAGATCACACTCTATACCACGAGCCTTCAGATTTTTGGATACTGGTAGTGTCCCAGATAAAATTTGCCATACAAAGTGTCTTAGTTTCGGAGAACATTTTAGTTTCCAAGAATGCGCCAAAAGGGGTTTAACATTAGGTCCATAACTTAACACTCGTGGACCCCGATCCGGGTATAAGGATTCTGTCCTAAACCCTGATTTGACCGAGTATTTACCAGAGTCCGTAAACGTCCAGCCATATGTATCTGGCCGTTGTGTTCTACTAACTGCTATACCACGAATAATCTTCACATCATCTGGATGAAAATATTCATTCAGGAGATCCTCATTCCAGGAACAATCTATGGGATTTATAAGATCACCCACCATAAGAGACTGACTTAAAATTTGAGACTGAGTTTTTGGTAATGCTGACCTCGGGCGAGGAGCAGGGATCCATGGATCATTCCATACGGATACCGATTGCCCGGTTCCTACTCTTTTGATTAGCCCTTTTTTAACCAGAGGCCTAGCTGAACAGATACTTCTCCATCCATAAGAAGAGGAGTAAGATCTGTGGTCATCCAGAGGATGAGTATTCCGAAAATAACGACCTTTAAAAACTTTGGAAAATAAACACTCCGGTTTATCAATCAATCGCCATAATTGTTTAGCTAACAAAGCCGTATTAAAATCCTGCAGGTCCCTAAAGCTCAAACCCCCGTCATCTTTATGGATGCAGACTTTATCCCAGGAGAACCAATGAATACCTTTTTTATTATTTCCACTACTCCACCAGAAATGAGATAAAGTGCTCGTAATTTTTCTGGTAATCCCTTTGGGGAGCCTGTAACAAGACATCACAAAAGTTGGCATGGGTGACGCAGCTGATTTTATTAAGACCTCCTTACCCCATTTTGTAAGAAAGCGGACTGTCCAACTATTCACTTTATTGTGTACCCTCTCATTTAGAAACCCAAATATCTGTATTTTTGAACCTCCAAGACTCTCCGGAATCCCCAAATAATTCCCCATTCCCCCAAGATTTGTAATACCTAAGAGATTGTGGATGGCCGTCCTCAGATACACAGGAACCTTATGTCCAAATTGAATCGATGATTTAGAAAAATTAATTTGTTGTCCTGACACCATTTCATAATCTCTGAGTAATTGTAGGATAACACTACATTCCTCCATCGTTGCCTTACAAAAAAATAAACTATCATCCGCAAATAAAAGATGGGAAATTGATGGGCTTGCCCGTGCAATTTTTAGCCCTGTTAATCGTTTTAACCTTTCTTCTTTCCTAATGTTGGCAATAAGGGCTTCTGTACAGAGGATGAATAAATATGGAGATAACGGGTCCCCTTGCCGCGAACCTCTTTCTGGGACTATAAAATCTGATACTGTAGATTTACTTTATAGTTTCAAGTTAATAGTTTTTTTTCCGGATTTTCATCTATATTAAAAAGTCTATATATATATATATATATTATTTGTAGTATTAAAAATTCTCAAATAATGGCAAAAATGATGAAATTTCCATAAATATATTTATTTTAAAAGTTTGATCTAATTTTTCATTATTAATTAATAGAAAATAAAAATGCTGATAGTATAAACCTTTAAAGTATTTTTTTTTGTGCAATTGAATAAATTAATTTAAAACCAAAGGTTCTTACATGCTAGGTCCAACAAGACCAAGGGAGAAAGTAGTTTTTGCTAGATAGTCAGCAGACCCATTATCAAGCCTAAGAATGAAAGTGAAGCGACAAAAGGTAAATGATAGAGATAAGGAAGCGATGTCCGACAGAACTTCAAAAAGCTCTGGCGATCGTCGATTCCCATTGATTGCTTGAATGAGCTCTTGAGAATCTGAGTGTATCCAGATGTTGTTGATGCCGAGAGAAGAGTCGTGGAGCATCGAGGCTCTAATCGCGAAGCTCTCAGCTAAAAACAGTGAGGATATGCGATCTTTGAACAGCTTCTTCGATTAAATTCATTCTTCGTCAGATCCGTAAATATCCAGGCAATTCCTGCATGTTTAGTGTTCGCAATCCAAGAGGCGTCAATGAAACATAAAGTCGTGTCAGGAGGGGGGCTCGATGGTTGGACTGTCGGTGCGATGGGTCTCGATAAGGGCGTGTATGATAGGGTCTACGCAATTTCCCATTCTTTGGCCACTGTGATTGCTTTGGCAACAATGGAGATAGGATTGATCGATCTTTGCTCGAAGAGCAGGAGATTCCTAAATGTCCAAATCGTCCATACGATCCAAGGAAGGAGGTTGATTGAGCCTCACTCGACACAGAACTCTCCCGTCAAGTTGCAAACGATATCTTGATCTCCGATCTCAACAGGAAGCTACTCCTTGCCTACAAAGCAGAAGAGGAATATTGGAAACAACATAGCAGACATCTTTGGCTTACTTTGGGGGACAAGAACACAGGGTTTTTCCATGCTTCCACTAGAGGAAGACGAGCAAGAAACAAACTTACAGTGATAGAAGACGGCACTGGAGCTGAGGTTTTTGACAAAGCAAAAATTGTTGAGACAATTATGGGATATTTCCATAATATCTTCACAGCATCCACCTCTGATTGCTCTGAGGTTATATCACGAGCTATACAGCCTTCTGTATCACAAGCTACAAATGACATGCTGATCTCCATCCCTTCAGCTTCTGAGATCAAGGAAGCCCTCTTCTCCATCCACCCAAATAGAGCTCCAGGACCCGAAGGCTTCTCCGCAAACTTCTTCCAGTCTAACTGGGCCACCGTGAGATATGCAATTATCAAAGAGATTCAGGATTTTTTCACAACAAATATCCTGCCTAGTTCTATCAATGAGACACACATAAGGCTAATCCCGAAAATCTTATCCCCAAAGAGAGTTGTTGACTACAGACCCATAGCCCTTTGTAATGTCTATTACAAAATCATCTCCAAAATCCTCTCCCTGCGGCTAAAGCCAGTACTCGAAGAGATTATATCCGAAAACCAGTCATCATTTATACAGGAGAGAGCTATCTCTGATAATGTCTTAATCACACATGAAATGCTGCATCACCTAAAGATTTCAAAGGCACAAAAGAACTATTCTATGACAGTCAAAACAGACATTAGTACAACCTACGATCGTCTAGAATGGACTTTCCTAGAGACGGTTCTACTCAGAATGGGCTTTCACAGCAGATTTGTCAGCTGGATCATGCAGTGCATAACTACAGGCATGTATTCCTTTATAATCAACGACGAAGTTACATGCTTTGTGAAACCTTACCTTGGAATCAGACAAGGTGACCCCATCTCGCCGTATGTCTTCATCATCTGTGGAGAAGTCCTCTCTGGTTTATGCAAGGAGGCTCAACGTGATGGCTCAATGATTGGTATCAGAGTGGCAACAAAATGCCCACGCATCAACCATTTGCTATTTGCTGATGATACTATGTTCTTCGTCCGCTCCAACCAGCAAAGCTGCCTTCCTCTCAAAGAAATCCTAGCAAAATACGAGAAAGCCTCAGGACAAATGATAAACCCTGATAAATCTTCAATACCTTTCTCAACAAGAACAAGAATAGATGACAGAATCTGCGTTAAGCAAGTTCTTGGTATTGAAAAAGAAAGAGGAGTTGGAAAGTATCTAGGCTTACCTGAACTGTTTGGAAGGAAGAAAAGAGATCTGTTTGCGTCTATTGTCGATCGCATCCAACAGAGGGCTGTCTGTTACTCCTCTCATCAACTCTCCCCAGCAGGCAAACTCACACTGCTAAAAACCGTCTTAACCGCAATCTCAACTTTCGCCATGACTTGCTTCCTTGTCCCTATCAACCTCTGTAAAAAGATACAGTCAGTTATGACTCGCTTTTGGTGGGATGGTAGTGATTAAAAAAAGAATATATGTTGGATATCCTGGGACAATCTTACCAAACCAAAAAGCATGGGCAGCCTCAGATTTATGGACATTCAACACTTCAATAAGGCCTTATTGGGCAAACTTGCTTGGAAACTTCTCACAAGACCTGAATGCTTGCTCTCCCGAATCCTATTAAGAAAGTACTGTCACGCTGAATCCTTCCTCAAGGTGTTTTGCAGTACCTCTGCATCACACGGCTGGAGGGGAATTATTGTAGGCAGAAACGTCATCATCCAACATCTTGGTAAAATCATTGGAAACGGGAACTCCATTAAGCTATAGCATGACCCCTGGCTGTCAGTGTCGACCTCTGCTTGTGCTATCGGACCTGTAACGATTGATGAAAAAGATTTAATGGTCTCAGATATCATGACTAGAGAAACAGGACTATGGAACAAAGAAGCTCTGCTGAAACACTTACCCAACCTGGTGGAAGAGGTTCTTCTCCTACATCCTAGTACTACGAGGGCAGAAGATGGCTACGCCTGGCTCCTAGAACCCCTAACATCCCATATGACTTCAACTGGTTCAAATCAGTCTGGAATACGCACCTACTCCCTAAGATTCAACTCTTCCTCTGGAAAGTTCTCCAAAACGTCATTCCCACGGAAGATAACCTCCAAAGAAGAGAGGTATTATCAAACACCATCTGCGTCAGATGCGGATCCCAAGAAACAACACTCCATCTATTCTTCCATTGTGATTTTGCTAAACAAGTCTGGAAACACACCCCTTGGTTCTCGGAATTTGATGCTGACAGTGCTATCTCCTTTGGCTCGAAACTGCAGTCGTCTTGGCATCGCATAAATCTACCTCCTGAAAGTATTTATCTTTATATTTTCAAAGAAATGGAGAATGGGATAATTAAGTTTTTCTTACATCAAACTTATTTGTGACAGGATAATAATCTGTAATCTTTTTTGTTGTCATAAAACTATCAATCTGTACTAAATACTTAAAAGATTCACGATCCAATGCTGAAAAAATTCCATTTATATCCTCAGGCTTCTCGAAACCAACAACAATAAACGCGTCAAAATCTCAGGGGACGTAGACGACATTTAACAATCGAGTGAAAAGATGGGTTCAAGTTACAGCCAGCTGGCCCAGGAAGTAAAAGCACCGAGGTCACCAAAACGACCATACTACCCTCTACACATAACCTTTAGACACCATGACTAACAAGGCTAATACGGACATTTAAACTAAGTAGATAAATCAAAACCAACCATAAAGGGTACATTCGTCATTCAGACTTATAAAGAGAGAGACAGAGAGATAAAACAGAGACAAGAGGTAAGAGAGAGAGAAAGGGACAAGGGTAACAGAGAGAGAAAGATTTGTTTTTTTTTTCCTCTTACAATGGTGTCGGACCAGGATCTAGCGAAAGGAGTCGAGACTCTGCTCCGACAATCTGACCCTAGCTCCCTCACTTCGTTAACCAGCGTTGTTCAGCAGCTTGAAGCTAAGCTAGGGTTAGACCTAACGGAGAAGACGAGTTTCATCAGAGACCAAATCAATCTCCTCCTCCGTCCTCACCAACCAATCTCCTCCTCCTCCTCCTCCTCCTCTGCTTCCGCATCAACCGCACAACCTCCTCCACCGCCGTCGCAGCAGATGCATTTCGGCGTCAATGTTCCGGGGAAAGGGCATTTCGCACTTCAGCATCCGTCTCAATTCTCTGCTTCGCATTCTCAACAATACCCTCATTTCGCTCTCCAGCCTCCTCCTTACCACTCTTATGACCTCAATTTCCGCCAGCCTTATCCGCCTTACATGCCGCCGCACCAGCACCAGCACCAGCATAACCAGCTACAGTCTCCGCGACAAGGACCCTCTGTGTTGGTTTCGCAAGCCCCAAAAGAAAGGTCTGTTTCTTGGGGTCTTTTAGGGTTTAGCATCTTACTATTTTAGGGGTTTCCGGTTTAGGAAAGTCTAAATCTTTAGGGGTCAAAGTTTCTTCGTTTGCTGGATTTTAAGTTTTGTAATTTTTACCCAAAGTATCAAACTTTATGAAGTTTAATGAGTTGGGGTTTGTGTAATGTTGTTCTCTCCGTTGCAGTGTTCCTCCAGCTGGAACTAAAAGAAAGGGTGGTCCTGGAGGGTTAAACAAAGTCTGTAGGGTCTCTCCAGAGCTTGAAGTTGTTGTTGGTGAACCTGCTCTTCCCAGAACTGAGGTTATTATCACCGTCTTACATCAGGATTATGACAATTAGGTTGCTTTGTTATAAAAGTGTTGCTCTGTTTTTTCTTTTTCTTTCAGATTGTGAGGCAATTGTGGGCTTACATAAGGAAGAACAACCTCCAAGACCCGAGTAACAAGCGGAAGATCATATGTGATGATGCCTTGCGTGTTGTTTTCGAGACTGATTGCACTGACATGTTTAAGATGAATAAGTTGCTTGCTAAGCATATCCTCCCGCTCGATCCATCCAGTAATGGCTTCGTTACAAGCGTTTTCGCTTAAAGTCCACATGTTCTTGGTTAGTTTCATGTTACTGACTGTTTGTAATCTCTTTTTTTTTTTTTTTGGCAGAGGTCTCTGGTCAAGCGAAACGGGCAAAAGCTGAGGTGGAGACTAAGACTGAGACAGAGACCACAGAGCCTGTTAGTTCAAGTTCAACTGTTGCATTATCTGAGCCACTTGCAAGGTTCTTTGGCACTGGTGAGACGGAGATGAAGGACGAAGTGATTATTCGCCGTGTTTGGGAGTACATAAAGCTCAATAACTTGGAGGTGGGTTTTGAATTTGCTCTTTATCTCTTCCTATATGTTTCTCACCTTTTGTTTAGAGCTTCTTGAATGGTTTTAAACATGAAAAGTAATCACCTTTGGTTCTGCTTTTTAATATGTTCACAGGACCCGGAAAATCCTATGGCTATTCAGTGCAATGAGAAGCTCCGTGATCTTCTTGGGTATGAAAGCATCTCAGCTGTGGGGATAAATGAGATGCTAAGGCGCCATATGTACAAGCCTTCCTGATATATCTTCTGGTTCTGACTTGATTAACTAGGAACTACTAGTGTAAGTGAAAGCTTTATCTCACAGATTATGATATGGTTTATATATCTGCATTGGAGTGAGTTATATGTGACAATTCTCTTGCAGGTGTGTATCTAGGGAACCTACTTATGACTCCTGGTGGGTGTAGAAGAACTCTGATAAGGAAGAAAAAGACCATTTTCACTTTTAACTTCCTGTAATGCTCTGCTATTTTCATCTTCCTTTGGGTTCTTTGTTTCTTTAGTTGGTTGTGTATCGACATGGTTAGGGTACTTTAGTATTTTACAGTATTCAGGGTATCTGTGTGATTTTCTCTGGTACTGAAAACTCTAGTGTTACTGGTCAAATGGCGCGGATGTTTTGTATTTAACGCCATTTTTCCATAGGAAAAGCAACAGTAAAGTGATAATGTGTTTAACTATGTTCTACAATGATTTGCATATTATGTAGCATGAAATGTTTGAAAAGTTGCCAAAATGAAATGATTTTTGGCATTGCAGATTTGGTGCCTGAAACAAATGTTAATTGTTACCTTCGGCTAAGCTAAATGAAACTAGACCTCTTACTTCTCATTGACTTGACTGGTTCTTAAATGAAACCAATAACTGTGACTTGTGTAGTTTAAAGTCTACAGTTTGAGAATCCAGTTCTGCTAAAAATTTGATATTAGAGTTTTTTTTTTCTTGTATTGAGCAAAGAACTTGGACTATATCAGGTATCGTTAGCTGAGTGGCTTGTGCCTCCAATTGAATGTTGTGAAGCTCTCTATATGTTTCTTTGTTTACTGAACTTTTTTATGGCGTTCTGTATTGTACAAATTATACTAGTCTTGCAGTTTAAGCAGTGGTATACCTTCAGTTACACAGAACACAGGCTGTTCTTGCTACAGTTGCCATATTATCTTTGATTCAAGATTGTGTTATTTTTTAATCAAAGAAACTGTGCTATTGTTTTCGGTTATTAATATGATTTTGTAAGTCCGTGTGCTTGTGTAGTGTCAGGTTCGCTAACCTTTAAATACTATATGTACCATCTTATTAATTTTAAACTTTTACAACGGATTCCATCTCTTGTTTCATGAGCTATTATTCTTCCAGGTCTTTGGTACTTTAATTGTTCGGATTAAGAGGCTTATTCAGTCTTATACTTGGATATGAAAATGGTTAGTCACCACGTACAGTATAGATTCACACCATTGAAAATATTCTGATTCTTATGCAACAATTAATGATACACAACGAATGATGCATAAAGGTGGATTTAGTTTTGATGCATCAAAATGTATATATGGGAGCCTTGAACACACTCGCACAAACTTCATATTCTCCACATAGTAGTCTACACAGGTACCAAACATTTACTCTTGCCACTATGTTTGATCGTTGGGTGCTTTGGTCACTTCTCCATCACTTTTCCATGATGCTCGACAGCCTAGACGGCTAGTTTAACCTTCTCAAATTTTATCTGTTCTCAAATCTCCAAACTACTAGCCCGCCCAAAACAATGGTTGAACCTAGGAATTATTATCGGTGTAATGAAATAATAACAAAAAAAAACAAAATAATTCCTTGTTTACCAAAAAAAAAATCCTTGTTTACCAAAAACAATTCTTTGTTTACCAGCCTAGGAATTATTATCGGTGAAATAATAATAACAAAATAATTCCTTTTATATAGAAAATAAACAAAGTAATCAAAATTTTATGTATATAATAGAAACTAGACCCTGACCCGCGCGCCAGCGCGGATATGAATTTTCAGTTTTTAATTATTTATTTTATTAAATGATGTATTTGTAATATTCGTTCATATTATATTCATTAAATAAATATTTTTTTTTGCATCTTAAACTATCTATTTTTTTACGAATGTGTGATATCATATAAAAATAAAAAAATATGTATAGAGTTAATTAGTTAATTTTAAAAACA
>NC_027754.1:42342292-42344605 GCF_000695525.1 Brassica oleracea var. oleracea
TTTTTTTAACAATTATAACAAAATATTTAAAAAATATTTTTAGAATTTGTTTGAAAAATATGAAAATTACATTTTAAATTAAAATTATCCTAAATATGATAAGTTTTGATGTAAACGAAAACTCAAATTATGTCAAAAATAATGATATTCAATGATAATAACAATTTTAATTGATTATTTTTTAAAAAATACATTTACAAAAATATTGTTTGAAAGAAAATTCGTTTATCTTTCAAATATAAAATGAAAATATTATAATTAAATAATAAAAAATATAAATAAAAACCATAAATTTAGCAAATGACAACTGAGTTATATTATGCTAAAATTTTCTTTTTTTTGGTCAAACAAAAAAAAAGAAATTTTTTGTAAATGCTAAAATTTTCTTTTTAACAATTTATCAAATGACAAATGAGTTATGAGCAAATAATACCATATAATTTTTAAAAACATAGCGATTCTTAAATATTTTTTGAATAAGTAATTATTTTTACATTTAATCAATTGAAAATAATATTCGTACAATTGTGTGAGTCAAATTCTAGTTTTATTGATGCATGTTATATATTAGTGCTGCATGTTTTAGGTAACATTTTAATGATGCACGTTTTTAAAAATCTTCATTATTAAAATTATGCACGTATGGATAACTCATGAGTTTTTTTGGTTGATTAAATGATATTATGTCCAAATTTATTTAAAGATATTTCATTAAGGTAACTGAAAAATACAAACAATAAAATAGGAAGTTTAAATTCATTTAAGCATATTTCATTAATGTAACTGAAAATACAAGCAATAAATTATGCAGTTTTATTCGTTTTAGGATATTTCATAAATGCAACTGAAAAAAGATAAGTAAAAAAAAAGAAGTTTAATTAACAAAGTAAGAACATTTACAAATGAGTATTTCTCTTTAGTAATATAGATAGCACAGGTAAAGAAAAGATAATTAAGGGAGAGAGGGTCACATGGTTGTTTCATCTCTTTCACCTCATCTAATGGAACCACTTGCATCTATAGTTTGATTAGTTCAATTCGGGTTTTTAGTTAAAGAAAATTATTGTTTGATTATATTTTTTGAAAAAAGTAGAAATCAAAATAATTGATTGCTAAACATAATGATAATTGTTTTATCAATTGACCGAATCAAACCAAACTTTTAATTGAAGTCGAACTGAAAACTGAAATTTGGGTTTGATTCCGCTCAACCGGCTTGGTCCGGAAAAAGAAATATCATACCTACTTGCATATGTTCCAAGATCTGACATAGACGAATGCACGGATATAAATCACACCGATGCATAACTTATAAAGAAGTAACAAACTATGGAAAACTTATTTGACTTAAATATATATTATTATTTTTTTGTAACACGTTTGACTTAAATATATAAAAACTTTTAAATTCGCCATACAAAAAGGCAAAAGTGAGAGCTCGTCGATGTGTTAAAAAAAAACTAAAAGAGTTCGTCGATGACAACTGTCATTCCACTCTCCAGAGTGGAAAATAAAACTCGTCGATTACAAGTTGACAACTCGCTTCAAATATGATAAAAAAAAAATCGGGACCGCATGCAGTTAAATGAAAAAAGACCCATGCTTCATCCATGAACCTAATCGCAACTTTCGATGACGAATTACGAGTGAACGTACGTATTTGATCCATATTTTGATTAAAAGATATTTTTTTTTAATAATTATGCAATTTGAGTTTTTGGTGTGATAGTAATATGCAGTTTGAGTTCATAATTAGTTGACACTAAAGAGAAAATTATCTCATAGCTTTTTGTTTGTATATTACTTACGTCTTATTTACAATCTCCATGAGGAATATTTCCATCACCCACTCGTGATAAGAATCAGCCTTATATGTCGCTTCGCTGATATTTTGTTATGAAGTAATTTTAGGTTAAATTAGCCAGACTAATTTTGGGTTAGGTCGATATCAGTTAAAATCTTTGGATAATTTTAATAGACTGAAATAGGTTCGGATATACATCAGATTCTAATACTACTATTGTAATGACCCACCACTCCCACCATCTCCACTTTTTTTCTCCAACGCCACCACTTCCACCTTCTTCTCCACCATCTCCACCTTTTTCCCCACCATCTCCATCTTCTTTAAAGCTTGAGAGAGAGAGAAAGAGAGAGAAGAAGGAGAAGAAGGAAGAAAGCTCACCTGAGCTCGTCACCGGAGCAACCGTGCGCCGTGACCACGTTCAGCTTGCCACCACCGATAAACACCCTAGGTAATCGCCGGAAATCGCATTCCTTAAGCTCAGTTTCGTTTCCGTTTAGTAAATCGCT
>NC_027754.1:42346967-42348227 GCF_000695525.1 Brassica oleracea var. oleracea
CGGAAGCTGGAGATTATTGAGTGTCCACCAGAGTTGTCGCTCAGATTGACTATGCAGTACCTTCGTGGAGATGCTCTTATATGGTGGGAGGGAATACGATTGAGTCACTTTGGGCCAGAGAGGCTTACCTTCGCAGACTTCATCCGAGAGTTCGATAGGAAATACTTTCCGAAGGAAGCTATGGATAGGAAGAAATGCGAGTTCGAGCATGTAAGTCAGGGTAAGATGTCTATCAGGGAGTATGAGGTTGTGTTCAACCAACTTCGCAGATTTGCAGGAGTGGGCATTTCAGAAGAAGACTTGATTAGAAAGTTTTTGAGTGGGATGCGAGTAGAGATTCGAAACAGGTGCCGTGTCGTTAGGAAGAAATGCGAGTTCGAGCATGTAAGTCAGGGTAAGATGTCTATCAGGGAGTATGAGGTTGTGTTTAACCAACTTCGCAGGTTTGCTGGAGAGGGCATTTTAGAGGAAGACCTGATGAGGAAATTTTTGAATGGGATGCGAGTAGAGATTCGTAACAGGTGCCGTGTCGCCACTTATCACAGATTGGGAGACTTGGTGGAGAAAGCTGCCGAGCAGGAGGCAGGTTTGGCAGAGGAGCAGAAGTACTCCAAGGCAGATCAGCCTAAGTTTGGAGGGACTTCAGAGGCACAACAGAGGACATGGGACAAACCGAGCATACAATGCTTTTATTGTGGAAAGATGGGACATAAGAGTAGGGTTTGTCGGAGTAGGCTATTTGATGCCCAGGTTGCGCCACCAGTAGCGGCAGCAGCACCAGTAGTGGATGTTAGGAACTGTTTTGGTTGTAACCAGCCTGGTCACATTTTCAGAGACTGTCCGAGGAGGGGTAATGCAGCGCTTCCACCACCACCGAAGCGTTTAGCCATCGCTCCACGTGTGTTTACGGTTGGAGATCCCCAAGGAGCTGAGCCGATAGCGGGTATGTTCTTATCATACTTGCTTGTGTTAATATTTGTGGTTTTGTGGTTATCTTGTATAGTTCGAGATTAGTGAACCTCGTGTATGATTGGTTTTGGCTGGTGTGAGTTACCTCACAACTTATTTGACTTAAGAGCTTTTCATAATTTTGTGAATTCGCGTTTGGTTAAGTTTTAGTCTTTTTGGAGGGATCTTCTAACCGAAAGATAAGCGAATTTAGATTGTTGTTATGGAGAGCTTGTTGTTATGGAGAGTTTGAGAGCGATCAGGAATTCATCGTGATGTACCTGCTATCATTTGAGTATTATGATGGCACCG
>NC_027754.1:42350006-42364863 GCF_000695525.1 Brassica oleracea var. oleracea
CGCTTTTATCTTTATCGGGCCTTTAGGCCTTTGGACTTTTATCGTTTATGTTATTCCTATTTCAGACTTTCGGTTTATGTCGTATTTTATATTTCGAATGTTATCGATGTTGGGCTTTTAGGCCTTTTGGTATCGTATTGACTTTTATATTATGATATGAAGATTATTATTATTTGAGTTGTATTATTATTTTATTTTCACTTTTATCAATTTATTATATTTCGAAAGTAGCGGGTGCCACATTTTGGTATCAGAGTTATTTACTTATCGTAACATTTTATTATGTAAATCGGGGTGTCACAACTATATGTTGAATATCATAGATATTCAACTGAACTGATACATATCTTTTATCATTTAGGTTCTATCCAAATTTTTGGGAAATCATATTCTCACATACTAAATCCGCAATTTGCTCTTTTTAACATATGATATGGGGAACAAAACAAACGTAACACTTAATTATATATTATGATTCGTACACATAACAGATTTATTCAAGTATTATTCTTCGTACACATAACAACATTTGTAGTCCTTATTATTACGCCCTGTTTAACAACGAAACACACATCAACTCTGTATAACATGAATAAGAAAGCATACTTGCGTTGTAAGTAGTTACTGGATAAGGTTCTCGTTTTTAATCAGGTGAGATTAAGGGCTAGATACTGGTGATGGTGGACACTGAAAGCCAATAGGAAAAACCATATTACAAGCGAAAAATATTGTTCTAACGGCCTTATCGATACCGTAAACCAAAGGAAGTGGCCTGAAGACAAAGCAGAGGCAATCGGCTACTTGGACGTTCGTAAGGCCAGTGATAGCACTGCAACACGGCCGTGCTCTGGTGTCGCCAGCAATGACATTGGCTAGGCCAAGGACATTGGCGCATACACCAAGTTGCAATGGATCTCTAGGACACGTACCAAAGCCCGGTGAAGGCGAGAGAAAGAGGTCAGCCTCGGCGAGGCTGAAGATGAGGAAGATGATGATGAGGCTAATGGTGGTTGAGCTCTTTGAGACCATTTTTATGTATTTGTTGATTTTAAAGTGTGAATGCTTGTGGTGAGGCTTTGTGGGTAGTACATACTACTATTTATAGAGCCATGAAAAGCATTGAATATAAAACGTCGTCACCTTTATTATTTAACTCGAATTGCCTAACAGTAATTTCATAATTAAATGAGGTCTTAAAGATTTAGGCAAGTGTTACCCCACAGTACTCTCTCTCTCATGAACTATGATTAATCCGGATTCTTAGAGTGAGGTTCTTAACGAAATATAAGAAACTGTTTCTTAATTTTTAACTAAAAAAATTAAGAACCGGTTCTTAAAAGCTAAAAGTTAAAAGATAGTTTCTTATATTACGCTAAGAACCCCACCTTAAGAACTCTCCATTAGCCATGTTTTTAAGCATCTCTGAGCTTGGTTCTAATTATGAGTTTGTAAGAACATGGACAATAGTGAGATCTTCCATCGGTTTCTCTTGTATAATATTCTCTTTGTTTCATATTAAGTGTTGTTGTAGAAAAAAAATTTTGTTGCAAAAAGTAACTAAAAGTATGTGATATTTGAGCTTTTATCTTGTTTATCCCTTATTCTTATTTTTTTTTCTTAATTGCTGAGATAAATATTAGCTACTCTAAAAACGCCTTTTTAGTCGCTTTGACAATAGAAAAAGGCAGATTACTTTAGAATTTTTAAATATTTATATCTACAACAAAATGGATCTATAAAAATAATATATTTTATTTTATTTAATATATTAGTTTATTTTAATTATTTTTTATTTTGTGGATTTGGATCGAATACCTCATCCACGAATGAACCTGTCAACAGAGTTTTTCCGCTGCCCGTGCCATCGTTCTTTATCAGCGAGGCAGCAGCCAAAGTTAAGTATGCAGCGGGATCCTTTTGGTATGGACATGTAATGCCTCTGACGGCTCTATCGCACGCCTTTTTCATCTCCCTACAGATTAAATGGATACTTAGGTAGGACCCTTCTTGCAATATATTATTTCGAGATTCTTCAAAGCAAGATAAGTTCTAATACCATCTCTATTCCTATTCTATTTTTTTCTCTAAAATAGAGTAAAAATGCGCTAAACCAACTTCATATCTCATTACATAATAAAATTTATTTCATAAATAGAGAAATTTATTTTTTGTTTGTTCACCACTCTCATGGAGTGGAAAATGAAGTAGGATTGAAATAATTTTTCTCTATTTTTATTTTTACTCTAAAAAAATGGAATTTTATACAATATAACTTCTTAAGTGATTTTATATGATAAGTAACCCATGTGCGCACGGTTTAAATCTAAGGTCATGGATGTATGCATTTTTTTATTAATTTACTGGATGTAGTTTATAATATGTGTATCGTCATCCAGTCGGTTAAACATTATGTTTTTCTTTTCACAAAATTGTTAAATAATCAGTTGGGAGAGGACGAATTATTTCCGTGAGAAGTATCGTATAAAACATATTTCCCCATGAAACACAATTTGGTATTGGTTAAGACAATTTCCGGTATAATCACAAAACCAAACAAAAAAAACTCTTAAATAGAACCGAAACCTAATTCAGTTAAACCCAAACAAAAAGCGTGACCCGACCATCATCCTCTTCCTCACCCCTTTTTCCCCAGATTTTACCCAATTTTTCCTTCACCTAATCCCTAACCAATCACTTCTTCATCTACATATGTATTGCTTCCATTAATTAATTTCTTCTTTCTTCTCTCATTGTTTTGGATATGCTTGTTAATCTCGTCGCTAGCAATACAGACATGTTCTTCAAGAGAGATAAAGAGATTAGTATCACCATTAACCCAATGGTTTACAAGTTTTGATTCAACGGCCCCACCACCTCTATCACCATTAACACATTGTTTCTTTATGTCTTCTCCTTCAGCCCCATTCTGAATAAATCAAATCTCTTATTAATTGGAGAAAACTGTCATTAGTGTCTCAAGTTTAATAATATTTAGACAAGAACATCAATGGATCAGAGAAGACAAGTCTCACGTAGAAGTAAAAGAAAAAGGAAGAAACTTTGTGGGTTTATGATTTTGATTTCTTGACTACTACTACTATGGCTTCAAGCTGGGTTTTCGAAAATTTCTGAGTCTTTGAATTCAGCCATGGTTACAGATTGATGAAGGAATAAGAAGACCAGAAGCGTTGGTTTGTTTTATTTTTTTGTAGAGTCAGGTTTAATTTTTGAATTTGGTTTAGTTTGGTTTATTATTAAAATTTTGATGGTTTTGGTTTATCAGTAAAATTTTTAAACCAAGTAATTTAATTTTATGGGGCCATGGATTTCGAACTTTTAATCTATAGTAAGCTTAAGTTTCATGAAGAAATAGGTTTAGAACTTTTATTTCGGAGAAATCCAGAATGAGGTCATAATTTGAGAAACATACGATACGGTGCTATACGATATTTCTCGTGGGGAAATGGGTAAATAGCTCGTCTTCCCTAATCAGTTCATTAAAAAATCAAAATCTACATTAATTTGAATTTGACTCTATTTATTTATACGAACAGAAAAGGTTAATATCAAGAAATATAGGAGACGCCGAGTTTACGGTCTTTTTTCCCGAAAGGTTACAGATTCTTGTTAAGCTGAAATCCAAAGAGAAAAACATTAGATTCTGCATGCATTTTGTTTGAGATTTATGTTTACGTGTGTATCAAGTTGTTCGATAAAAAAGTTCGGAGCGCTATCCATGAACTCCGAAGGTTTCGTATGTTTAAGAAACAAATATAATAATTACACAATGGTAAGCCAATATAATCTTTATAAACTTTTTTATTTCACATTTGGAATAAAGTATAAAAGTTACAAAGCTCAAGTTATATGAAAATAGGAGAGTTACGGTTTGAGTGTATATTGAGTATAATTTTAGTTACTGGGTGGCAAAAGGAAGTGGTCATGGGCAAGTGAAGCCTGGAGGAGTACTGGAACCGCGGCCACAATTCCTGAAGAGTGTGCTGATATTAGGAGGGAGACTTCCACGTGGTGCTCTAGCTGACTCACACAAGCAAGCAAGTGCATCAGCATCGGACAGGTTACGGAGGATAGAACAACATGCCTGCACACTTCCAACTCCTATAATACGATCGATAATACTTAGGATATTTTCACATATTCTTAATTGGGGGCCAATCCTACGGTGGCATATTCCAAGCAGGGAAGGTGGAGGTGGTGGCGGGGACCTTGGCAAAGATACCGGTGGTGCACGTGGTGGAGAAGTTGGTGGAGACACTGGTGGTACTCTTTGTGGAGGAACAGCTGGTGGAAGTTTTGGTGGAGAGACCGGTGGTGCCCGTGGAGGAGAAGTTGGTGGCATTCTTGGCGGAGACATTGGTGGTGTTTGTGGAGGAGCTGTTGGTGGACGTCTTGGTGGAGACACAGGTGGTACAAGCGTAGGAGAGGTTGGTGGTGCTTCTGGTGGAGACATAGGTGGTGCCTTTGGAGGAAATGTTGGTGGGCTTCCTGACGGAGACATCAGTGGTGCAAGCGGAGGAGAGGTTGGTGGTGTTCTTGGAGGAGACATAGGTGGTGCTCGCGGAGGAGCTATTGGTGGTGTTATAGGTGGAGACAATGGAGGTGTTTGTGGAGAAACCGTTGGTGGAATCCTAGGCGGTGACATGGGTGGTGATCGTGGAGGAGAGGTTGGTGGTGTTTGTGGAGAAATTGTTGGTGGTATTATTGGAGGAGAAATTGGTGGTGTTCTTGGCGGAGACACTGGTGGAAGAGAGACTGGTGGTATTTTGGGAAGAGGCACTGGTGGAATAGAGACTGGTGGTGTTTTTGGAAGAGACACTGGTGGAAGAGACGTTGGTGGTATTCTTGGAAGAGACACTGGTGGAAGAAAGACTGGTGGAAGAGACACTGGTGGTAATCTTGGAAGAGACACAGGTGGAAGAGACACTGGTGGTGTTCTTGGAAGAGACACGGGTGGAAGAGACACGGGTGGAAAAGATACTGGTGGTATACTTGGAAGAGACAATGGTGGAAGAGAGACTGGTGGAAGAGACACTGGTGGTATTCTTGGAAGAGACACGGGTGGAAGAGATACTGGTGGTGTTCTTGGAAGAGACACTGGTGGAAGAGAGACTGGTGAAAGAGACACTGGTGGTATTATTGGAAGAGACACTGGTGGAATTGTTGGCGGGTTCCTTGGCGGAGACACGGGTGGTGCACTCAGAGGAGAGGTTGATGGAGTTCTCGGTGGCGAAACAGGTGGTGTTTGTGGAGGAATCATTGGTGAATTTTTTGGTGGAGACGCCGGTCGTAAACGTGGAGAAGAGGTTGGTGACGTTTTGGCGGAGAAACAGGTGGTGCTAGTGGAGAAATCATTGGCGGACTCCTAGGCGGAGACACCGGTGGTGCACGCGGAGGAGAGGTTGGTGGTATTTTTGGTGGAGACATTGATGGTGTTTGTGGAGCAGCTGTTGGTAGACTTTTCGGCGGAGACACTGGTGGTGTACTTGGAGGAGAGGTTGGTGGTGTTTTTGGCGGAGAGGTTGGTGATGCACGTGGAGGAGACATTGGTGGTGTTCTTGACGGAGACACAAGAGGTGTTCGTGACGGGATCGTTGGGGGAGACACTGGTGTTCCACGAGGAGGAGAATTTGGTGGTATACTTGGTGGAAACACTGGTTGTGTTTGTGGAGGAACCGTTGGTACACTCCTTGGTGGAGACATTGGTGGTGTACGCGGAAGAGAGTTTGGTGGCATTCTTGGCGGAGAAACTGGTGATGCACGAGGAGGAGAAGTTGGTGCCGCTCTTGGCTTTGGTGGTGGAGGTGGAGGTGCACGGGGGCGAGTTGGTCTATTGGCTTCAGTGTGGCCTAAGAGGAAGATGGTAAGTGCAAAGAAGAGAGCTAAGGTTGTTGGTGAATATTTTGGATCCATTTTCTTCATGGTGTTTTGTCCTCAACGGAGGACTGTTGTATAGATATTGGTGATCTGAAATGAAGTTAGCTTGTTAGAATTTATAGGGTTTTAAGATGCTCGCTACGATGTTTATGTGCCACTTTTTACTATAGGCAACCCTCATCAATCATCATGAAAGGCTTAGAGATAAATGTGCTTCACTCTACATATGTAGGAGCCGCGTGTCTGTACATTAAGAGCATCAGCATCAGTGAACTCCATGGAGAATTCACACATTTTTCGAAAAAAAAATATTAAAATAAACAAAAGCAACCAACCTGCCTCTTGGGAGTTCACTGCACTGAACCCGGATCATCACTGTAGCGCGGGTCCCACGACACGTGGCGGCCCGCGATTGGTCCGATTAATAAATTTCTTTTTTTTGAAAAAAAAACAAAAATCAAACAGAAAAAAAATAATAATAAAAAAATATTTTGTGAATCCTTTTGATGGGGTTCACTAATGCTGATACTCTAAGGGCCTGTGAGAATTAATTTTATTCATCTATTTATTACATTTACGTGACTATATTCACATTTCATATGTTAGCAACGTTCGTTTAGACAATCTCAATGTGAGATCTAGGTCTGTTCGTTTGTACATCTGGAAAATGCATCCAGATGGTCCATCTAGGTGTCTTATCCAGATGCTCCATCTGGGTGTTGTTCGTTTTTTTCATTTCGTCCATGCATCCAGATGAATCATCTGAATGCAACTATGTTTGTTTGCTTTTCATTTTTTAACTTTCATCTGCATCCAGGTGGACTTGTTAATAAAATGGCTAAAATATAATTTTTTACGTTTCGGCGGAAAAATAGCATTTTTACTGTTTTGGCGGAAAATATTTTTGCGGTTTTTGAGGAAAATGTGTTTTTGGCGAAAAAGTGCATTTTTGTGGGTTTCGCGGAAAAAATACGTTTTTATGGGGTTGGCGGAAAAATATGTTTTTTCGGTTTGGACGAGAAAAGTGTGTTCTGCTGTTTTGGCGGGAAAAGTATTTTTGACTGGAAAAGTTTTTTTCACGATTTTGGCAGGAAAAGTTTTTTTCGCGATTTTGGCGGGAAAAGTTTTTTTTTTTGCGATTTTGGCGGGAAAAGCATTTTTGCGGTTTCGGCGGGAAAATACATTTTTGCGGTTTCGGCGGGAAAATACATTTTTGCGGTTTCGGCGGGAAAATACATTTTTCCGGTTTTGGTGGGAAAATGTGTTTTCCGGTTTTGGAGAGAAAATGCGTTTTCCAATTTTGGCGGGAAAATTATGTTTTCCGGTTTTGGCGAGAAAATTCCATTTTCCGGTTTTGGCGGGAAAATTATGTTTTCCGGTTTTGGCGGGAAAATTATGTTTTCCCGTTTTGGCGGGAAATTATGTTTTTCCGGTTTTGACGAGAAAATGCTTTTTGCGGTTTTGGCTGGAAAATACTTTTTGGAGTTTTGGCGGAAATATGCGTTTTTTGTTTTTGGCGGAAAAATGCATTTTTTTTTGTTTTGACGGAAAAATGCGTTTTCGGTCTTGGTCGAAAAGTGTGATTTTACTGGTTTGGCCGAAAAATGTGTTTTTATGGAAATGTGCGTTTTACGTTTTTTTTTTTGCAGAAAAACGGTTTTGAAATGCAATTTTTGGTTATAGCGGAAAAATGTATATGCAAAAAAAAATATAATTTACGGTTTGAAAATAATATTTTGATTTTAAAAAGTCATTTTTGTCATTTATCATTTTGGACTGAACTAGATGCATCTGCAGCCAGATGCACCATCAAGACTCACCTTCATTTGAGTGAGAATTTGAGATGAGTTTTTAAAAATTCAGCTGGGTGATCCATCTGGATGTAGCATTATAATGCACAGAACGAATATCTATTTGCATCTTCACCCAGATGGATCACCTGGGTGAGCAAACGAACATGGCACTAGTAGAGGTGTCAAAACGGCAAGACATGCGAGCTAGCGAGGTATACCAAGGATCCTTGGTTAAGTATGACAATTGAACTGTCTAAAACCCTAGGGATCATTTTGTTAAATTCTGTTTTTTCTTATATATTGTGCACTTGGGACAGGATCAAACTGAAGCTCTTGTATCATTCATAAAATTATGGGTTTAGTATTTTATATCTATCTATACTAATAAAGTTGAGTATTCTCTTTTCTTAGGCCTCCACCTTAGCATATACCATGGGGCTTTTGTTGACATGTGGCATCTTTTCTCTATAATTATGAACATAATATTCTTGACGAATGGGATTCTATTTCTTAAATAACATGCCCAAGTAAAACCTATCTTTCATCACTTCCACTCTGCACCTTGCCGACAAAAGTTTCAGGTTTTGTGTTCGTCGATCGCATTTCCATCTTCTCCGTAACGTCTCATTGATTTTACTTGGGTCCGAGCTTATGCCTAATTAACCCACTCATCCACTGTCCAGCATTCAATCCCCCTCATCGATTCCAAAGTAACCGTCTAAAGCTCCAACTGTAAATATCTACTCTTTCAGCCATGGTCAGCAAAGCTTCGATGAAATCTAAGCAAATTCTCTATTAACTTGAGTCAACTCAGAGATCATGGAAGGATCTCTATCTCTGGTGCTTGCTTTGATGCTGGACGAGGCATCATCTCCGTTCAACAGGTAAGTATAGCTCTCTTTGTTGTGTCATTAGATTCACTACATACCAATCTTTGTGTGATGTTAATTTGTTTTTTGTCTGCATATTAAAGGAACGAACATACTACAAGACCCTTCATGGAACTTGCATAACTAAAGCTCTTAAAAAGCCTAAGCCCCGCAAAGTTGGAATCTTCGATGTTGGTACCGAGAAAGGTATGCAACTAGATTCTTGGCAACTACTAACGGAAAAAGAGGGTGAATGAATTTTAGAGAAAGTTATGTGTTTTATTGTCGTGTGAGCAGGTAGGTCGGTGAAGGAGATCGTTGAAGTCGTCTTGCAAGAACCATGAGAAGGAGTTTAACTGGAGCAAGAGTTCCTTATGCTTTAAATTTCTCGATGTTAACAGAAAATCCTCATTACATCCAGTAGCCCCACTTCAAGACTCACTTATCCGAAGGCTTTAGCTTCAAAAACCCATGTGGTATGGTCCACCAAAGGTTGTTCTTTTTATATGATTGCAACTTGGCTTGAACTATAAAAATATCCTTGGATGGAAGAAAAACGTATATCTTCCTGGTGGATGGTGGACTTAGGCGAAGATCACCAGGTCTCCTCCATTACTTCTCTTTTTATCACATCATTTGTTTTCGTAAATACACATGCAGTCCAAGAACTTCATAACCTGAGTATCAGAAAGCTTATTTCGTTTTTAGTTTGATATCTAAGACCCTAACCAGCTAAGTATTGTAGGATGCAGCTTATGTGCAGCTACTACACTTTCAGACGATGGGTCAAGAGCATACGCTAGGTCTTGGAAGATTCAGGTATCTTATCTATATGTTTAACCCTAGACTTTATGTCTTATTAAGATAAGCACCTTAGGAAGATTATGTGTGTCTTGATGGGTATGAAGGGATCAATGGATGGGAAAACATGGACGGACTTGAGAACTCTACGGTTACTTGGAACTCTAGGGTTACTTCCGTTGAAAACTACACTGCTATGAAATATCCTGTTGACTGTCTCCACTACACACATGTGCCTTTCGATTACCATATCTAGACACAGTGAAGGAAAGTTTCCAAGTATGGCTTTTTACTTCTATCTCTTGTGGTCAGTGAACTGTCTTTGTAATCTTACTTGAACATGACATGGTGTGTTTCCAAGCAGGAGAAAACATTTATAGAGCAGGTGGTAGCAGATGAAAGCGATATGGAAGGTGTTCCACCAGCTTGCTCGAGGATACTGAACTGGCATCTTCACTTGGCTGCCTTAGATGTCCCTTATCCACAAGGGTGGGTGATCCAAAATAATATCAAATCTGTTATAACTGTGAGATAGTTCCAAGATACAAGTTTTGACTGGTAAAGATTTATAGGGTTCATGAACTTTTGAAGTCTCAGGTGTTTAGGAACTTATAAGCAAAAGTGAAGTTCAAGACTGTGAAAATTTGGTGTATTTAGTATGAGATGGACTTATATTTTTTCCTTTGGACATTGTTTCAATACACGGTCTGAGTCTAGACCACAATGAACAAAGTAATGAATTGTTCACAATCATTACATAACTGTTCATATTTTGTGTCTAGAACGGTTACAAGTATTTTCGAAGTGAATGGTCTTTCAAGATTTGATTCTAGGCTGGTTTAGTATGAAATATAGCAGGGTGATAAGCCTTTGGAATATGTTTATTTTTGTGTGTTTGTGTTCTTTTAGTGAAATAATTAGGTTATTGACTTTGTGTTTGTTGAAAACATTTTTTGTGATTTTTTTTTTTACTTAAGTGATATTGTTCGAGAGTTTCTCAAAATTTTTGTTTCTCGAGTTGTTGGAATGGTGATAAACACAATGGTATGGATCTTGGGTGAGAGTTAAATGATAATTTGCATTTATAAACTGATTTTGATAGCTTTTTTTAAATCTCCTTTCAACCAAAAGAAATTTTAGAATATAATTTTCTTCTTCGCTATAAATCAAAACACTATACGAACACCCACCTATATATCACTTCAATTTCTTTTTTTTGGCTTGCTAACTGAGAAACCTGTTGAACCAAAGCTTTACTTTTAAAAAAATATAGAAGTTATCATTTATTAGATATTTCTTAGGCAAACACAGATAGCTTCGGAAATGAATGTATAAACTCAGCTCCTCATCGATAAATTAGTTTACAAATAAACACAAGCAGCTCCAATAAAAAAATGAATTTTAAAACTCTTACTTCTTAGTTAACAAACAAGAAAGGACGTGATTTTTGAAAACCAAAATGGAGCCACCAAATTTATTAGAATGAGAACCTATCTTCTGATTTCTTGATGATCAAGCAAATAAATTGTCTATCAATTTGACTCGGTTGTTTCAAACACATTGAAAAGTAACATAATCCATTTGGTAAGAAATTATACATCAATGGTCATTTAAGTGAAATGCATAACGTCCACAAAGAAACTGTTTCATCCTAAACGGATCTCCTATAAAAATGCCTGGTTTATCAACATATTGGTTGAGTTGATCGGAAGTCAGCCTTACTGCTCAACTTAAAGAAGAAACACACAAATATTACGCAACTTAAAGAAGAAACACACAAATATTACTGATATAGGATAGATTTCATTACACAAATACGAAATATGGTCAACCATTAATCTAAAACATTACACCAAAAAATTACTAATTACAACAACAAATGTGACAAAAAATACGTTGGTAGACAAGAAAAAATGAATCGAAACAAAAAAAAAAGTTACACGAAAATCAAGGTCCGGAAACATAGTAAACCAACAAAATAACATCCACCTCCAAATGGATAATAAGCCAAACTTAGCCCAAATAAATAAATCATTTTCGTGTCCTATCACTCCTTCATCAGTCACCCCAAATTGCCTACAATCTAAGCTCCAAATCCACATGCAATTAGCTTCTACATTAAGAAAAATTTAAAAAAAAATGTAACCAGTAATAAAATAGCAATAACTGGAGCAAACTAAAGAAAATTTAAAAGATATAAATGTTTACCCTTCTTCGCCACATGCTATTCGTCTTCTTCATTACACACTTAAATAGCACGAGAAACTATCATTTTCTCCTCGGCATAAAACTATAGAAGTACACATCTATTGACCTAAAATAAACCTATAATTATCCCATTATAATAAATTTACAGTTCAAAAATCAGCAACAAAACAAATGAAGACCAGAGTTGGGAATTTAGAAACAGAAACCTCTCATTTCTACTAAGATGCTTTTGAAGATATAGTACATTAATTGTATAATGTGACATTTCCTAAAATAAATTACTAATTTATTATTTAGTAGAAACAATAATATATCCTAATGAACAATCAAAAGAAAAAAAATACCCAACAACTAGAAAACATAAAAACATAATACATGTTTGCTAGAAACCCATATCGACCATCAAAATGTAACATCTCCAACAACATCATACAAAGCAGGTAAAAGAACAGACACACACGATACAAGAGCTTATCCACATATACTGGTGATTCAAAGATTATGAACGATTTAAACTTATTAGAGAATAACATACGAACCCGGCGCGTAGCGCCGGAATACCACTAGTTAGTTCTAAAGTAGAAGTAATTAAGAATTAATCAGTCGGTGATGACTAGTTCGATCAGTATCTCTTAACTATCAATTTAAGTCACATTAACTAATTTTAACATGTATTAGATTAAGCATGAGCAAAATATTTGGATCCGGAAATTGAAACCGACTGATCCAAATAGGAGGGGTGTTAAACCAAATAAAATCCATTGAGAAATAATTTTAATATTCAAAAAACTTGAACTGAACCAAAAATTTGTGTGTATTTAAGGGCCCAAAATTATAATTATAGATTTAAATATATTAGTTACTTTTGGGTAATTATAATATTTTGAATACTTTTGGATAATTTTGATATATTTGTTTGTAAAAATATCTAGACCCAAATTAAAACTAATTTTTGGTTCTTTTAAAAATATTCCAAATGCAAACCAAATCTGAACCGATCTGAATGTCCATATCTATATTAGGAACCCCAAATCAAAATGAATGAGCAAACCAATTAGAAATAAACAAAAAAACGTAATCCATACATATATGTTATAGAAATCTACTAAATTAACAAATAAATGGTGATAGTCCGATAGTTTTGATCTCACCTTACATCCATCCTCTTCTTAAAAATGGACTGTGGATATGAGTGAAGATGTGTAAATCACTAAAATTCAATTCGATATCAAATTTGTGACTGAGTAAATAGGTTATGGGTTAGAAAGTTTGACTTTTATCGCGATTCGATTTTCATTAATTTTATCGCCAAACCTTTTTTCTATAGACCAGGGTTACTTTTGAATTTTAAGTTACCGTTCCCGGCAAGTCTCTATAGCAAAGGCTAGTTGAAAATAGAGATTTGGTTTTACAGTTACATATGTGCCATTAAATTTCCTTTTTCTATCGAGCACACGTATGCTATTAGAATGTTTCACTTTCATACAGTAAAACACAAAACATTAGTAAAAAATTTTCCATATTAAAATTATTAAATTTAGGTGGGGGTGCCTTTTCTTATGAGAATTTGCGAAATGCCTATAATGTTTTTACCTTGTAATTTACTAAAAAAATTGTAACAAGCTTTTGATCAAAAAAAAAAATTGTAACAAGCTAAAATAGTAAAAAAAAGGCATCAATTCTTATGAAACGAAAAGAACACGTATAATGATTATTGACGGGATCAGGTAGCACACTTGGTTGCGAATTTTGGGGACTAATTGTCATGCTCACGGGTTCGACATCAGACTGTGGCGAACTGTCGATCCCTGTCACCCACACGGATATGGGCCTACGCTTTAGGGCCCATTTGAATACCCGGAGAGGAGGTCTATCCGTGAGCTGCACTTCCCCTTGAAGATTAGTCTGAGCCTCTCCATGGATCCGGGATACCCCAGATTAAAAAAAAATGATTAATTTTGAACCAAAAGTCATACTTATATTAGTTCATATTATACGTGTTCTTTTCGCGTTCATATAATATTATACTTTATATTAGTTGAACCAAAATAATATTGGTTCAAAATTAAATAAGTGTTATTTTCGTTCAAAATTAATTTTGAACCAAAAGTCATCCTATCTAGTGGTCCAGTGTGGTTAAAAAAAAAATTATATTAGTAAATTCCATTATTAATATTTAATACCAACTTTCTTTTGGAGGCTTGAACTAATGTTCCTTGCCAAAACTTAACAGAGAGCAAATGTCTCAAGCACGAAAACACATTTTGTCAAGAATTCTGTAGAATGTTGAGGCTTGATTGCTTGAACCTTGAACTAATGTTCCTTGACCTAAAATCTTTGGGAAGCTGTAAGTCGTGCTTCTCAATTAAAAATATAAGAAGTTCTTGTGAAATGTATTTAATATAATGATTTGATTAGAATTAAGTAAGAGTTCATTAATGTTTTATACTAAAAATGATTTTTGCATGGTACAAAAACCGTTAAATTTAGATAATCACAATTAAATCATCAGACGTAAATTCTTATAAGAGAACGTAAAGAATCGTCGTCGATATAATAATTTTAAAATTTGTAAAAAAGTATACTTTTTTTAATCTCTTTGGGGGAAAAAACGTCACCTGTCCTTTCTAAATGCCACAATAAAGTGGACTTTTCTTTTGTTTTAAAAGAAGTTGGGTTTTCTACCTAAAAGCTTTGTCACGACCATCCATATCGTTTCGCCTCTTCCACTTCTCCACCGATGTTGCCGAATGATTTCTGCGATAAGCCATGATATTCTTCCACCTCTCTATGTTTCTCCTTGTTGGGTCCCTCTTAGATGGAGAGGACCAATTGGGGTGAACTTAAGAAATAATAATGTTCCCCTTTGACACTAGACATAATAATAGAGTTTTGACAAAAAGAAACAAGAGAGAGAGAAAGGAGAAAAAGAGAGAGAAGGAGAAAACTCGTAAGGTGATTTCAAGACTGGTTTTGGAGAATCAAACGGAACTTGATCGAGCTGATATTTTGTGGGAAGCTTCTTCAGTCAGTGGGTTAGAGATTCACCGAAGAGATTTGTATTTCAACGGTTGGATCTTCTGTTATCTGGGTTTTAGTGAAGCTGGTCGTCACAGTTCTTCAGCGGGACAGTCTTGGGTGTTTGGTAAATCCAACGGTGAGATCTTCTCTTCTTGAGCTGAAATTTGGCAGAGGTATTGTCGACTTGTTTATCTTGGATTTGTACGGTTGGATTAGTTTCTGGAAGCCGGAATCTTTGTGAGCTGAGGTCGTTTGGTTGCTGCCGGTTTT
>NC_027754.1:42367824-42420338 GCF_000695525.1 Brassica oleracea var. oleracea
GGTTGGATTAGTTTCTGGAAGCCGGAATCTTTGTGAGCTGAGGTCGTTTGGTTGCTGCCGGTTTTGAAGCTTTGTGTTGCTCTCTTGTTGTTGTTGTTTGTGTTGGAGATAGCTATTTGTAGCTAGACTCTCTGTTCTGTTCAGGCTGTTGAACAGGGAGGACGTGGTTGTACTCATACCATTTATATAGTGGATTTTTGAGTGGACTACGGTCCCGTGGTTTTTCCTTCTCACATCGAGGAGGTTTTCCACGTAAAAATTGTGTGTCTCATTTAGTTATCGCAACTTTGATATCTTGCCATCGTCGAAGTATTTTCTTCACAGGTTCGCACAAGGTCAGGGGAACACGACCGTGACATTCCGCTGCGCCGTGTGTCTTTCCCCAACACTCCTCATATATAAACCTTATCTTCCTATAAATGAGAGAGGAAGAGGCAGAGATAGGACGAGGAGGAGCTGCTGAGACAGATAGGACGAGGAGAAGCTGCTACACTGAAAACGAGACAAGAGATGACACTTCCTCTTGGAGACAAACATGAAAAAGGATCTCTAACTCAAGTAAGTTCGCCTTTCTTTGCCAACCGTCACTTATACACTACCACTAATCTATGCAGAGCACATTGATCTATTTTGCTTTTATTGCTTCTTTTAAATTTTGGTTATCTGTCTAATTCTCATTGATCAAACATCTGCAATTCCTTCTTTTGACTTGGGATATGAAAATATTTTAGAATGTTTTGATTTATTGCCATACAGAGATGAATCGAGAGTGGGAATCTAACATATCCAAAGACTTAGCAGAAACTCCATAACTTTGCGCTTACTCCTAACAACCTTCTCAGAAGCTTCATCTCTCGGTAGTGCACTGAACACAACATTGGACAACCTTCAGCTTACATTATTGGCAGGTACGGAGACATATCAGTAATCACCGCATTGGTTCACAGGCTCTCAAGCTGATCCATAAAGGAACACAGGAATGCTGTTTCTGAAATCTATTCTTTGTCAGACAAATCACATTGTCATTGCTGAATCATGAGCCAGTTCCTTCCGACCCAGGAATTTGTGTCATCAACCTCTCTATATGACAACAACAAATATCTGATATTGTTTGCTGGTGCAGTCACTTCAATAGTTCAAGTCCTTAGAGAGAAAACACAGCAGCGACACTCTTTAGACTTCCGTGAGCCGATGAAAACAAGATCATAATAAGTAGTGCAATGCCTGCTTTTAGTGGCTCTTCTCTTGAACGGGACTCAAGAGCAGCTGGGACAGCATTGTTCAGTCTCCGCATTGATCAGGGAACACAAGGGCAGAGAGATTATAGGCTGTATAGTAACTGTATTGGTTAAGATGCTAAGCTTTGACAATACTCTTGGACCCATGATAAGACTGACGGTATGTGTTTTATTGTAATGAATGTTACTTTGATTTGTTGTTTAGGGAGCCTGTTTAGTTTTTGTACTTGCGAATAATTTACTTTCTTATTTGCATTAACAACATTGGACTCATTCTACTTTTTTTTTTTTTTTAAAAATTTTTAGATGCTCACTCTGTTAGAAATAAGATAACCAAAATACCACCGGGAAAGTAGTACGAAAGAACTAAGGGTGGGGAGGGGATGCTGTGGTTCCCGTTGCTTGCACAATGACAAAAGGATTGACAAATTCCTAAGTTTCAAGAGGAATAGATGGCAAAGACCTCCGGCTGAGAAAGAAGTTCAAAACCACTCAGGTTGTGAGGTTTCAGTTAAAGAATAGTAAGATACCTGAGGTAAAAAAGCCGGTAAGGTTCTATCTTGATGATCATGAACTCGAACCAAAAGGAGAAGTCTCTGGAAGAAAGGGAGGGTTTGAATACTGCTGAAGAGGAGGTGGAAGTTGTGAGGTTGAAATCAAGATGACGAAGCAAAAAAGCTCTAACTCAGGCTATTAGCTAACTGGGAATTGACAGCGTTTGAGTTTCACGCATGTGGTGGATCAGATCGCAAGTGTTTCAGTTCATCAGCTTCAAGTTGATGTGGTTGTGGTTACACTTGAAGCTTTTATGGTTATGCTTAGATGCTGGTGAAAAAAATTACTATAAATGCACACATTTTGGCTATTGTAGTTAAATCAAATATATAGAAAGATTGTGGAAGTCGCAATTAGAAAAAATATATATTTAGGATTCAAAGAACCAAACAAAGCTACTGAGATTTTGTTGAAAATCGAGATACCATAACATCTCTGTTTCATTCTTACTATGATGTTCTAAGCACATTTCTTTTATGTATTACAGAGACATTAATGTGGTTTGGAAATTTTTGCTTCTGCAGTTTTTTTTCAGAGTTTTGTGTTTATGGAGATTTAGAAACCTCTTCTTTATATGTTTTCTACAACACATTCCTTCACGAGATCAAATTTAAACAAATTTCAATTCTCATATTTTAACCGGTAGGCCATCATCTATCTCAGTGTATAGTTTGACATTATCTGGGAAGCTACTCTTATTATTCAACGTCTACCCTATAGAGTGAGATTTCATAAGTTTATAAAAACGGTTTAGTATCTTATGAAACGTTTATCACATCTCAGTTAGATTTCATAGCATCATTTGAGTTAGTAATTCTTAGATAAATATTTTTAAAGTACCAATAAAAATTGATAAACAATCTAATATTTAACGTATAAAACCCAATCATTTGTCATTCTAAAGCTTTTTATTTTATTTACTATCATAATCAAAACAAATCTGTGATCTCTAACAAAAATAACAAGATAAATAGTGGAAGTTACATTTATAACTAAAATTACACTAACATTTTCAAATATTCATTAAAATGTAAAATGTTTTTATATTATTATTCTCTAATTTACGGGCGGGTTAAACCCTAGTAAATCATAAATCAGTGTTAAAAAGTAATTACGGCTAATGGACTAAGTACCCAAATATGTGGCTATCAGCTTCAACATGGGTTCCGTTGGGCTAATTGACCCATATTTATTCCTCACATATGTTTTTTCTAACAAAATATAATTGGATCACAATGAACTTGTCCCAAATGTATGAGCAAGCAGTCTAACATTAATCTTAACTATTTAACGCGAGAGGTAGAGAAGGAAATAGACGACGATACGACTTTACAGAGACAATCTACCTAAAGGAGGACATCTTTAGGAGATAAAGACTACACCTTCTTACAAACAAAAAATATAACCAAAAACCTTTGTGATATCTTGCTCTATGCCCCTCTTGCAAGCAGAACATTAGCTTTTGATCCTCCATGTCGAGATTCTGTATAAACAACTCCAATGTTGCCCGGATGAAAATTTTCTCTTAAGCAGAGTTCAATGAAGAAACGAAACTTTTCAAAAATCTGATTTCAGGTTGAAAGATCAGCCTAGAGAGATCATCATGGACCAGTGAAATGTTAATGGTAACGTACCAACCATTCTTTGCCTTCTTTCTAACCGTTGTTTCTCTAAGTTTTCCTTCTCATATTCACCATTCTCCAGTCTCCAGATGTCATTGGTCCGGTCTTAGCCTAGAGCTATGAGTCTGTGGGAGGAAGCATCTCCTAAACCCCATGATCAGAGTTAACACAAGATTAGAAAAGGTTATAGAGAAAAGATTACACAGGAATCCATATACAATATAAAACCATGACTACCTGCAATCCAGGTGTCAGCTCGTTCAAGGTGATGGAGAATGAGGTCAAGTTGGATCTAGTGACATTAGCCATTAGGTGGTGGATTGGTCCTTCTCCACAGCAACGAGACATTTGATGCGGGATCACTGACTTTCGTCTTGCTGATATCACTGTGACTTACATTCAGTGAATTATACAAAGATCATAAGAACCAAAAAAGGACACTGAGAAAATGAATTAGAACTCAAAGCAAAACAAAAAATGGAGCAGAGTAGGAAGTGAGATTAAGTGTTAAAGCATGTACGCCACTAGACTTTCCACGTCCTGGGCTTGAAAACTCGTGCTTTGTTAATTGGTAGACCTTGTCATGGTTCCCTGATTCTCCAGCGTCGAGATTAGCTTCCTGCACAAAAGAAAATCGCATCACTTAGTAGCCAGCATGACTAAAATACTAGAAAAGGGGGAAAATAGATGTCACTCCAATTTCGAATCACACCATAAAATATTCAAGATATGACACATGAACATGTAAGTATTTCACTTAAATATATCAGACTCAGACTTTATCAACACCGCACATCCATATGAAAGATTGACAAAAGAAAACGAACACTCAGACATCAACCTCGTATTATGTCCAAACTCTTACAAGCTCCTCTCTGTGTACCTACAGTTATACAAGGTGATATGACTATGACCAGCTTTGAGTTCTCAAGAAGCTAAGCTCCAAGGGGGCAACACGGACTCCTAAGAAATCATTGAGCAATCATACCCGTTTTTACTTTTGGTTTAAGGAGTTCTATGTACTATGCAGCTGTCAAACTTTGAATAAAGTATTGGAAAGCAACACAAGAATCCTCTAGACTAAACTTATAGACGGCTAGGAGACTCTTCTAATCAACATAAAATTCAAATTAATGTTAAACTTGTTCTTTCCGTACAGTTTTGTGTTCATAAGTCTAATGCAAATAGTGATTTTATGGAAACAAGCTTTTTTCTTTCCTAAAGCTAATTAATGTATATATCATTTTATCTCTCTTTTTAGTGGAAATAGTTACTTTCGTCTGTATTTGAAAAACTTAAATCCAGTGGAGGTTTTCAACTATAAATTTTAAAATTACTTTGATTAAAATCACAATAACCAAAATATTCTTTTTTTGTAAATGCAAAAAAGTAGTTTCTTAATTACATGAATACGTTATGTTATGTAGCCAAATATATATAGTTAAATTGGTTTACAACAAAACGAATAAAAGCAACACTCAGCCTTTTTGTTAATAAAACGAAGAAAAAGCAACACGGCGTAATTTTTATTTTGTTAATTTAGTGCAAGAGTTAGGTCTTTTTGTTTATGTGGGGATGGATATATATATATATATATGTGTGTTTTAGTTTGACTTCAGAAAATATGATCGCAAAACATAATCATGGCAAACAGAATTGGATGGAAGACTATTTATGATATATAATTACACTATCAAATGGATATCCTAATCATATCTCTTGTCGTCTTGACCTAGGAAATCATTAATTTGTCTCTTATAATTGTGTTTTAAAATTTGATAATGCATGTATATAGAACTCAGCATATACAATATTTACTGTTATACGAACGTTTAGGTAACTAATAACAGTAACAATTTTAGTGTTGTACGTCATAACTTCGCTAAATGCTCGTTGTCTATGTGTTTGGTTGAATGATAGTCATAAAAGTAAGAGTAGAGTTCATTACCTCAATGGTATATTCTCATAAAAGTCACCACCGATTTGCACGTATGGCTCGGATACCCATGCCAAAGTTGAAAAAGTTGACAATATACTCAGTAAAAAGAGAATTCCGCCTCCGTTTCGTTAAGATAGAAATCTGAGTTTTAGAAAAAGAATATTTTACAAAAATAGATTAATTATATTTATTGAAGACTATTGGTTAAAAAAAATTAGAATTTGATAATTTAAAAAAACGATGCATGATTAATGTATTTTTTTAATGTGTGAAAATACCAAAACATTCAAAATCATGATTTCATGTTGATGTTTACATGTTTGCTTGTTCAAATACTGGTGTGTTAATAAATTTCTTTTGAAAATATCAAAGTAATTAGTTCCTCTGCCAGAAAAGAAGGTGTTCTGAATTCAGAAATGGAACTCGAGTGTATTATGTGTGTATATACTATATACCATATACATGTTTTCATCGAATATAGGTGTTATTGTCTCATCACCCGAATTTAAACTTGTATAATTAATACTATATATGTACCACTGAGAAAAACTAATATATATACCTTTGTGAACTTCCATATATGCATTAATGCATATATATATATATATATATACTTTTCAGCAGCAAAGAAGTCATATTATTTGTTCCAGCTAATCCACCAGATTTTAAATTAAAATACTGTATAATCCAATAATAAGTCTGCGTAATCCGAATTTTCGGTGCATAACCAAAAATTAATTAACCAAATCATTAATCTAAATATCTGCTAAAATCATCATCTGTACTCCACAAGCATGCATAGTGGCTTCCCCTTGAGTCTCTGCCTTCCCTGCAAAATATTAATTTCCCACCTCGAAAGAATTAAATGTCACACCAGTATAAAAGATCTCAAATTTATTATTTCGAATATTATGTATTAAATTTCGCGACAGCAAACCTTTAATTCGGGTAACTCGATCACGCATGCACATTCCACAACTTCTGCCCCAACCCTCTCTGACACGGTCCAAGAAATTCTATCAATCGGTTAGGTTTGAAATTACTTTTTTTTTGTTCAAAAGGTTTGAAATTACTAAATTGCTTTTTTTAATAAAGCATAGTGACTTTACCGAGCAAGTTAATGGCAGCACAGAGAGTACCACCGGTCGCAATTAGATCATCAACTACCAAAGCTCGGTCTCCAGCCTCAACGGCTCCTACGTGCATCTCTAGCCGGTCATTCCCGTACTCCAACTCGTATTCTTCAAATATCGTTTCACCTATTTACATTTTACGCCGTGTAACCATAAACTATTTGTTATAAACTTTAAAATTGTCTGAAACAAATTCTATGATTAGTTTTAAGAAATTAAAGAACCTGGCAATTTCTTGGGTTTACGGAGAGGAACGAACTTTGCTCCGATGGCTAACGCTATTGGTGGACCGAACAGGAACCCACGAGCCTCTATTCCTAAAATGACAACAAAGTGGTTTTATGGATTTGTCATTTAGCAAAAAGGTCTACTTAAGTTGCATAAATATTTCAATTACGTCTTATCAATCTTTTATGCAAACACAATTATATGTGTTGTTATTATGATGTCATAGGAGTCTTATTAATAAAATTGGTATAGAAGAAAAAGCGAAAGAATGACAATCTGTCCCAACAACAACCCAATAGACAGATTCCATAGCACTAGCGCGAAAGATACGGTCGAATGTTACAAGTAGTGAAGCTCTATCTACATCCCAACAACAAACCCAATAAGATTTTTTATCTTATTATATACACTTGACATATTTAACAAGAAAAATGATTGAATATTATTCAACTATGTTTTGTTAGTGTCATGTCTCATTAGACATGTGCTATGCACATATAAGCACATCCTTTAACCCGGTTTTTATGAAAATATTGAAATAGAAATTCCTAATGGAAATGTTGAAACATTACATATTTATTGAGTTTTCATGGTTTTCCACCTGATAGATTTTGGTATATATATCAAATGATTATTGTAATCGTTTTCGTTTTAGATCTGTATAGACAAAATTTTATTGATTACAGAAGGCAACTGAAAAAAATATACAGATTTATTTAAAAAGTAAAAGGAAATGATGTACTTCATCATACTTCACATCCACTAAACAGTAATAATATAATCTTTTGTACTTCACTACACAGAAGAAGAGAGACATAAAGAAAAAGAGAGAAGGAAAGAATTGGCCAAAACAATGATGATGGAAAAAGAAAGAAAACCCAAATCAAGTTCTTTTGGGGCCAACTCTTTTAAAAAGGTTACATCCATCACTCAACTACCCATCTATCCAAACAATACCCACCACACACACACAAACACTTGCACTTATTCACACAGGCAAGATCAACAATTATAAGCTTTAAAGAAAGTAGAAGAGTATATGGGATAAACAAACTTTTCTATTTTATGATTTAGGAGGAAGAATGAACCAGGCAATCAATCTCATCCCATCACTCAGTCACCCATAAAGATTAGATTTCAGAGTCTTGTCTCAACTAAATGTCTGATCAAAGCAACGATATTAACGAAATATTTGATTATTTGCATTTGCACTTGGAAAAAAAAAGGAATCTTTTTACAACTGTGCATGTATATGTACGTGAGTAAAAGTGCAAACGTTAAATTAGTACGAACGGTATATTGTCTCTTTCCATATGTATCTGACTTTCGAATTTTTATAGTATATCATAATTTTTTTTTATGATGTCAAAAAGGGTATGTAATATTCTTTGTATAAAGCAATATAATTTGAATAAATGCAAACACAACCACATGCAAGAACAAGAACAACAGTTTTTAATCAAACCACTAGTTTAGCACAATAAAAGCATGATTATTGAAGGATTTTTAAAATGGGGTTCTTATATTCCGATAAGAACCCCACCCTAAGAATTTGCCAATAATCACAATTAGAACAACCACTTCAGATAACTAACTTTGAGCTACCTAATTTAGATGTATATCAAACAAGTACGTTCCATCAAATTACAATGGAAAGAAACCTGTAGACCGGAAACTATATGTTAAAGATTCCATTAATCACCATTTGACTCCAAAAATTTCACTAATTACCACGAAAAAATAACTATTTACTGTATAAAGAAACGCTAAAGTAGACTGGATTTTTCTGTAATGGGTTTCTTATATACGTCACTTAAATCATGACCTACCTACCTTTTCCCCGGAAAATCTTGAAAACAATAAAAAAATCGAGTTCACTCGATTAGGTCGAATCTTGTAAACAGTAAATCCATCGAAAAATTACACAACATCCAATGTTTACAACATTAATAAAAAATCATGAATTATAAATTAGAGATAATACCTGCAACCACTGAGATGTTCTTGTCTCTGTATCTCTCAACAAACAGATCAATTGTATCTTTGAAGGCTTTCGGATCCAACAACACTGTTGTTATGTCTTGAAACATTATTCCTGCAATTTTCTTCCTTTTTTATTACCCTTCATATTCGTTTTTACTCATACATATGTAACAATTCTTGGGTTTTTTCTTGGTTTCTCAAGTTAATACTTCATGCGAAACAAAAACAGATTCAACAATAACACTGTTCTTGGACAGTCCAAAATATTATTCTAAGTCAAATATTATTGTCGGCAAGCAAAGATTTTAGAGAATTCAGACGAAGAAACCTGCATTTTCTCGGTAAAAAACAACCAAGAAACAAGATTTTTTTTTTGACTAAAACCCAAGAAAACTAGTTTTCTACCAGACGAATCAGAGCATGTAACGAACAAACAAAAAGAGAGCACTTCCATAAACAAAAAAATACAGAAGAAGAAGTTACCTTTCTTGGGGAAATCTGGAACGACACGGATCTTAGTTTTGATTCCGTTGATACGAGGATCCTCTTCTTGCTTGTTTCTCGACATTGTCAACGAAGAACAGAAGATAAAGAAATCCGCTGTTTTTCTTTCGCTCTCTCTCTTGTTCAAAGATTTTGGGAGAGAGAGAGAGAGAAAAATGAAGCACTCGTTAGACACTTACCAGTATTTATATCTATTAAACATTTTACTCAGATTCTATGTGCTTATATAGAGTGTGCTTAAAATGTGTTTAAATCTCTGTGTACAACTGTAAAGCCAATGAGATAAGGAAAAAACCACTATAACTATTTTTAAAAAAAAAGTAAAAAATCACTATTAACTATTTAAACTTGTCTTTTCGGATTTTCTTAGAAAACATGTATATTTCAAATAAGCTGGTCTAAATATGTTTTATTACACAAAAATCAATTACATATGTTTCATGATTAAAAATTAAGAATTTTATATGATCTCTATAAACCGGGTATTGACTGAAACTGTAATACTTAAGATTTTTCTTAGGTATGTGTTTAGACAACACGTAGTCTATAATTTTTATAATTTACACATGCCTGTCTATTTGCTTATAGCGAAATTTATAACCTACAAGAGATTTTAAAATGGTTTGTGTTGTGTTAAATGATAAATTCTGTGTTAAATGGGACAGAAGTTTTAAGTTTTTCTTGTTCTAGTATTAATAGAATAATGATTTGAAATTATACTTTAAAGTTTAATGTTAGGACAATTGAGTTTTTTAAGATGTTTTGGTAGATTTTCTTAGTTAATTTTAAATGAAATTACATAATATGTTTAAAAAGCTCATAACAACTTTCACAGTAAAACAAAAATAATATAAAAATTTACTATATTTTAAATCCTTCCAGTTTTTTTTTTAAATATTAGATTGAATATATTCTCCGCATATAATTTGACAAGATAATAGAAATATTTAACTGCATAGTATTGAATTTTAAAATATGATAAATATTATTCCCATATATGAATTCCAGTAATTAACAAAGGATAGTTTAAAAATACAATAGCAATTAGTGATTTAGAATTTAAAATATTGATTACTGAAAGTGCATCTTAAATAGAATACACCTTCTTTTTTTTGGTGCAACGAATAAAAAATTCTTAAACATTTGTTTTAAACAGTGTTATGACTAGTACAAGACATATCTATGTCTCATTAATAGAAATGACCGAAGCGTTTTGAACGTGTCGTCCAAACATTCGTCTGCCTTGATTGTCTTTATTTGGTTTAGCACCAACAATACTCATGCTCATTAAAGTAAATACGAAAAACTTAGAAGGCAAAGTCGCCCTCCGTCGTTAAATTATCTCATAGGTATAGAGAGACAAATGGTCTGTTTCGTTATCTTATCTTCTTGATTAGAAATTTCGAATAATCAAACTCCTTTATCTTTATTTGTTATTTTTTAGTTTTCCATACAAATCATTAGAATAAACTGGTGGTTAGAGTTTCTCCAATTATATTTATTCAAATGGAAATAAATATACCTTTCTTTGCAAGTTGAGATTATAGAAGTAAATTTCAATACCATATACAGTACCTAGCAAATTGAAACTTATATTTATTTATTTTTTTACGTGAACGATTAATTTTCTGCATGCCATGACTAGTCATATGCAATGAAATCGTCAATGCTCTTTCATCTTTCTGTATAATACTGATTTCTAAAAACATATAGAGTTAAGAAAATTTCTATCTATTTTGTTTTATATTAAAACGTAGCTAAGAAATTTAAAGAATATTCAAAATAGTTATGAAAAATATATCGACTAAAAATAATATCATTATGTACTAATTACTATTTTTATTTGGATATGTATGTTTCTTTTAAAGACGTGCTCGAACGTTCAACTAAAAATGACATGTTTTAAGATGTTAGGTTCAACTTATTATGATTTAACTTTAAAAAGACGGATTTGTGTAACATACATTATATTCTCAAGAATCCATAACATATAATTTCTCTATTCTAAGTTACAAAAAAAAAAAAAAATAAATAAAAATAATAATTTCTCTATTCCCAAAAGAAGTATTTTATAGAGTATTCACGCATATTAAGGAAACAATTAATTTTTTACAATTGAAATTATTATTTATTTTACTATACATTTTCTAATAAATATCAACCAATAGTATTCAATCAATTCAAATATTTTCAATTAATGTTTTTTAAAAATATACAATTTTTCAACATTAACTACTAAAAATATCTTAAAATTTTAGAAAATCTATCATTTTGGAACAAAAAATAAATATAGAAAATTATAGTTTCAATAACAGAGGGAGTGTGTTATATGACAGAAAGATACGCTTTTCCCAAAAGTAAAATGCACCATGAATTTGTTATTCACTATTGAAATGTGAATTCATTGTTTTCAAAAATCATACAATATGGACAGACAGGAAATCTTAACAAATATCATCAACTAGTTCGAGCAAGATCCTGGAGATTTTGTTTTGGATCACAGATCCTTCAGATTTAATCTGCCTAACTCTCGTATCTAAACACACTTTACTGCACACACTCCAAGTGGGATTTTAGAGTGGCAAATCCATAGTTACAGATTTTTTATTTGAGATTATTTCTGTCGGTAAATTAAAATATTCCTAGACTCATGTATAAAACAAATAAAAATGAAAGGCGACGTTCTTTTTTTTTTGTTTTTTTCTAATCTTAGCTTTTATTTTATCTATTTTAGTATTTGTTTGGAGCTTTTAATCAGGCCTGTCCAATGTGCATGGTCTAGAATAAAGATAAAAATGGTCACCCACCTTTTGAAATCTGATAGGCCACTCCTTCAATTCAAATTTGCATATTAACAATATTACCCCTCGCCAGTCTTTTCGTTGTTATTCTGTCGATCTCGTCCATTATTGCACTAAATCTGGCGAACCATGCTCAGAATCTAACTTGGGACAAAGATGTCCAATGGCGTGATTCGTCTACTTTAATGACATTTTCTGAACCTCGAATCCCATTGAGATTATCAACAGTGATGAAAAAAATCATATATTATCGGTAGCAATAAAAGCATCTTCAATCTCACTGCAAAAAAAAACTGTAAAATAGAATGAAAAATGCAGTCATAAACAAACAAAAAAATCATTATTGCATATATAAAATAATAATTTTTTGTTTGTTCATGACTGCATTTTTACTTTATTTTATAGTTTTTTTTGCAGTGGAGTTGGAGATGCTCTGACAATATTGCTGCCTCAAAAGTAGGCGAATCTCTTTTATTCCTTATTCTGGATGATGTCTAGATTTCATATGACCAGTTTTGGTAAGCATATTGTGAGTCCACTTTTACTTTTATACGAAAATAGTATATTTGTTATTTTTACTATTATTCTATCTTTTAATATATATATATACATACTAGTTACTACACGTGAAAGAAAGAAAAATTAAAATTTCAATCTAACTGTTATTATTTAATTAGATTTTATACTCATGTTAAGTTTGCATTAATAATTTAATTTAGTTTTTGTAATAGTTTTTAAATGACAAATATTATTAAACTACACAAACTTTAGTTTAATGGATGTATTTTTATAAGAATTTTTTTTCTAACTATATTTACTTATAAATTTATACCTTTAGAATAACTACTTCTTAGATATTTATTTTTGTATTATAAAAGTATAAATTTCTAGTACAATATAAGTAAAATTTCTCATTTACTTTCTGTTTGACAAAGAGTATAGATCACAAAGTTAAAAATCCATTCGTTGTGAAAACTATTAAAATAATTTTCTAAAACTTAATTTGTAAACCAATATTTTATAAAATTGTGAAACTAACACTTCTTTTGAGCAAGAAGAAGAATTATGCAAGCAAAAAACTCAAATGTAGTGTTACTAACACTTCGTCTAAGATCTTGCATAATTGTTATGGAGAATGGAAAAAATGTTACTAACACTCCGTCTCATCAAAGACCGCCTCCTTGCCATCAGCCGCCACAGCCATCCTTCGCCATCCCGTCGCTGCTCCTGCTCTATCTTTCTTTGTTGCCTGCGGGCCTGTAATTTTCTCTGTTGCCTTTCTTTCTTCTTTTCTTGTAATAAATGTCTTGCCACAACTCTGAAAATCATGGTATAAATCTTAACATTTACACAAAAAAAAAAAAATCATATTAGTATTCTGAATTTTGCTTGCATAATTGTTATGGAGAATGGAAAAAATATTTCTCTTGTTAAAATTTTGAAGTGTTAATCAAAATGATATTTTTAGTTTCTAACAAAAAGAATTAAAAGAAAAACATTAGGAATGAGGTTGTAGAATACAACGTATCGATTAATTAAAAAGAGACAAAAGAAACTAACCCAAAAGTTTCTTACTAGAAAGTGGTATATTAATAGTACTAACTAGATTGTGGAGTGTACTATAATCGGTCGAATCAATTAGACGATCTCATAATTTTTTGTGGACGACTGTTAGCTGTGTGCCATTATCCATTAGTCTTCCCACTAACCTTTTTTTTATTTCTATCCTTTTCACATTTTTTTCATTATATTTTCTTGCTATATTATTATTATTCTTACCAATTTTTGCCATATGGTTTATTTAGTTGAACGAAACAACAAACTGATTACTGGTTTAAATTGAGTATTGGCCGGATTCTGATTGCGGTTATGGTTAAACGTTTGTCTAGAGCATATATTAAAGGTCCAAATAGGTAAATGGGTTTACTGTACTGGCTTCAGCGTTAATTATCTTCTATATAGTCGTTGGCCTGCTTTGCCTTCAATATATACCGCGATTTGATCCGCGCGACCGCGCGAATATTTAAATTATGTTTATATTTAATGATATATTTGTAAATGTAAATGTTATATTTGTATTTAATTTTATATTTTATCTTTTTAGCGTAAAATGTATCACCGATATTAGGTATTATATAAAAAAATCTAACATTTATATAATAAGATCCTCTTAGATATATAGCGAACAAATTTTTTGAATAAAAAGCACGAGAATAGACAATTGTGAATTAGTATGCTATTTATAAATGAATCATTAGCTATAATATTTTTAAGAAAATAAAATGATTGTTAAACTTCTATCAAATTTGGAAAATATACAAATTAAGATTTAAATTTGTAAGAAAATAAAATATAATATAAATTGGATGTAACTGATAAGAAAATATAAATGAGTTTACACTTGTGTACATTTAAACCACGACCTTATGGATGTTTACTTTTATTTTTGTAAATAAATATTTATTTTGTCTAAGTGATAATATGTATTTTAAATTTTACATGTGTTAAATAATTATTTAATAACATTTATAAGCATAATAGTTTTATAGTTTATATTTTATAGTTTATATATTTTTATTTTATTTTATCTTGTAAACCGTCAATTGTATTACCACCATTTTTAGAATATGATCTGTGCATCTATACAAATGTTTTATTTTATTTTATTTTTGATCAAAATTTTATAAGAATGTCTAATAAATTATTTTATATACATGGTAAGTTTGTAAATAATTATAATGGTGCATGTAATATATTTATATTAGTAAGAAAAGGAAGTTGTTCCAAAAAAAAGAGAGTAACGTGAATTGTGGGGGAGAATGAGACAAATTTAACTTATATTGTTACATAAATATTTTGTGTATATTATTGATATTCATTAATGTTTATAATATTAATATTACATAGATAAGTTAAAAGATTTATATTGAATTGATAGTGAATTTAATTTATGAAATGTTTAATTAATTTTGAAAAAGACATGGAAAGCATAGAATTAGGAGTAATTATTACTTCGTTAATTTTGGAAAAGACAAAAATTACTTAAAAATATGTTCATTTAATTATTTCAGTGGCATTAGACTGTAAATATTGTGTAAGTTTAAGAGTTAGTCTTAATTTGTACTTCTATTTTAATAGATTAGATATTAATATTAAAGAGTTTTTTTAAACACTTTTTTTAAACACCCATTAATATTAAAGATTAAAGGTTTCTTAACTAAAATAAAAGACACATAAAGTTTACAACACAAAAGAAAAAAAAAAGTTGAGAAGAATATGATTAATCATACACTTCTATATTATGCCTTTACTTTTTAGAATTATTTACAATGTCATTCAACTCATACATTTATTAAAAAAATAATATTTAAAATATACATATATGATTTTCCTAATTAATTAAAACCACATTTCCTAAAATTACTAAACGACATTAACTAAATCCACATCCCCTATAAATGCTCAAATCTCGCTATATATATACTCACGTTGCACAATTTAAGGATTTATTGATTATCTTAAAAAACTAAACATCAAACCAAATTAATACATGCTTCAAACATAAGTTGATATTTACAACTAATATACGCCTATAATATTCTCAACCCTTTATGTTATTATTAATATAAAACCAGTTCGAATTTTATAATTTAAGTTGTTTTGTACGTTATAAAATTTTACACTGCGAAAAACTTTGATATGGAGAAAAATATAAAAATTTCTGCAAACATTATAATAGAAAATTGATTCAATATAGAAAATAAAAAAAAATCATAGTATGATATAAAATACAACATGAAATACATCTATATTTTTCATACAAATTTAAAACATAAACCATAGTATAATATAAATTTATAGATCTTATCTATTAAAATAGAAGTCACAATTTTTTTTCAACTTCCTTTTATGTGTGATATTTTAAAAATGGACTTCACTAGAAAGTCATAAATTAAATAACATTTCATTTATTATACATTATTAACGTCTAAGCATTATCACCCGAGTTTATGTAGGAATATTCCTTTCTCTTAAACAAACAGACTGTAATTTAAATAAATCATTCACCACCTATTAAAATCAAACCAAACCGGTTCACTCTATCGTAGGAATATAATATAACCTCTTTAAATTAATACTCTATAAATTAATATACACTAAAAATCTCTATAAAATAATATAATTTTATAGTCCCAAATTGAGTTTTTGGTTCAATTAGTATATCGATAAATTAATATCTCTATAAATTAATAAAAAAAATATAGTTTTGGTATAGTCCCAACATTATTAATTTATAGAGGTTTCTCTGTATATGCCAATGTGGCTCATTTTTCATACCAACAATAACTAATACTCCTACTAAATGTTCTAATAATCAAACTCAAATCTACCGAAATAAATATATAAGATAAAAGGCTACAAATATAATTAGTGACAGTTTGAGAAAATTAATTAGATAACAAACAAGTAAACTAACATTATTGTGAACCTGTTAATATACATTTGAAAAGGTTTATATTATAATAAACTAGAGTTTGGTCGGTTAATTTTACTTTTTTCTTTATAAATTGTTTGATGACAGTTTTAAACATGTGGGTTATTTGGATATTTTAGGTTCATACGAACCTATTCGAATCCGGAAGGATCCGACTCGAACCCCGTCCAAAAAATTTTAATATCTGAATAGAGTTTAATTTTAAAATAAAAAAACCTCGATATAAAAAAATCAATTCGTATTCGAGTGGGTACTCGGATGCATATGTCTAATTGATTCTTTAAACAAATAAAAATTTTATTTATTAACCGGTTTTAATTTTTGTCACAAATGAAGAAATTTCTTTAAAACGGTGAAAATATTATGGTTAACATTTAAAATAAATGGTGTTGATTATTATAGTAAATACAATTAATGATATTGTTAAGAAGAGTGAAAAAAAAATAAAAATAATAAACATTTAAAATAAGTAAGTTCTATTTTATACTTTGTAATAAATATTGTCTAATTAATTAGAAAAAATAAATAAATAAATAAAATGGTTAGAATTGGTTAAAAATAATCAAAATCTGTAAGAAACCACTTAAAATAGATAAATATTATTTTGTATTTTAATTTTAGTAAAATAGATAACTAATGATGTAAAAACTAAATGTTTTGTACATATAAATGAAAACAAATACATGGTCAAGATCTAGTTATAAATTAAAACATATAGTTTAGTTAGGAGTTACGACCACCACGGCCACGGCCACGCTCCTACGACACCGATTACTGCTGAACTCTTTCATTTTTGGATACGCTATAAAGTCCTACCACCTCAAATATTTTAGAAGCATTTCACTTTCACCTATAAAAGCTTTGACTATCAAGGACATCATTCATTAAGAAAGGTTTTACTTTTTCATCAACCAAAGAATTGGAGTGAGGAGTTGAGAGGAACTCAACAGCCAGGGGCCAAAAATATATTTTTTTATCGCAGAAATTTTGGACCGAACTCATAATTTTTTGGACTAGAAACAAAACTTAATAGTTAAATCCCCTCTCTTCAGCTCCTGAAATACGAACCTATCAGTTAGCTTACAAAAAAAAAAAAAAAACGAACCTATCAGTTGGTACCTCCACCTTCAGGGCAGAAGCTTTACCGGCAGATATAGCAGTTTTCAATTTTCTGCGTATGGTTCTGAAAAATCGTCAATAAGCCAATAATTAACAAATATTTTATGACTGATAGAGAAAAGAGAAACAAGATCACAAGCATAGAATGAATATTTGGGCCTTTAAATCTATCTGCATGTGTATCTATGTTTATCGTGTGTTCTTCTAAAAAATAAATGATGTCTGTAATTTATAAACGGAGTGTATTCAATTAAGAGTTTCAAGTGATTTGTATTAAAATGACAAATTCACTGTTATTCAAACATGAATTTTAAAAAACACTTTAAAATTCAGTGTTATTGAACTTGTCATTTCATAAAACACTCTGAAATCCACGGTTATTGAACAAAATTTAAGTTGAAGATTTTAGAGTACTTTAATTGTTTCTAGAGTGTTTGAAGGGAGTTCCTTAGTTATAAAAATAAAAATCCAAATCTCATTGTTTTAGATGAGGTTCTAGAGTGTTTTAGCAAAACTCACACCAAATTCTCTAATTCTCCTGCAATCATCTACAAACTCATTAAAAATCGAATTACTTCAAATGTCAGATTCAATACACCCTCTTAAATGTCGCATGGTAATAAACGGAATGTTTCAATGTTAAGACCATCTCCGATGGTTTACTCTATTTTTTACTTTAAAATAGAGTAATTCTATAAGAGCATCTCCAAAAAGACTCTCTATTTTAGAGTTTGCAAAACTCTATATTTGAAGTTTCGATGTGTTCTTCTCCAAAAACAAAACTTCAAATCTAACTTCAAAATTATTTATAATTTACGCTATGGTCCTTATATTTACCATATAATTAATGTAAATCCATAAAATATTTATAAATAACTAGCACATATGTAAAAGCATTACAATAATATTAATTAATAAAATTTTAAACCAAAATTATAAATTATAAATAGAAATACATAATTAAATATTAAACTACAAGCAAAATACCACATTATTCCATATAATTATTTCTGTAATGTTCCATCTTTGGTTATATAAAATTTGTTTGGACAATATTCTAGAAGTTCCGGAGAAAATTTACTAGACTATTAGTGTTGTTGTAATATTTAAATTTGTGTGATAATTATGTCTTTATGTATTTCTAAAAAAAATTATTAACTTTCTTTTGTTATATTATTGTTGTATAATTTTAGTTTTAAAATATTATAAATCTTATTTTAAAATTTCAATTCAATTTTATGAGTAAAATTTGAGTTTATAAAAATAAATTTGAAAAATTTATGATATACAAAAGTTTTAAAGATTAAAATGATAAATGAGAAAATACTTAAGAATCATAAATGTGATGTGTAATTAATTATAAGGACCAAAATGAAAATAAAAAAATAAAACTTCAAATTTAGAGTTTTGAGTAGTGAGACTTCAAATATGAAGTTTCAATCTTTAAAATTCTAAATTTGAAATTTTGAAATTCTTTTTTGAACAGCTAAAAACTCTATGTTTGAAGTTATACAGTTTTTTTGGAGATGTTATAATATAATTTAAGTTTGCTCTGATGGTACTATATTTTAGAGTAGAAAATAGAATGATGAACAAAAGAAAAAACAAATTACTCTATATTTGGAGTAAACATATCTTTCACTCTATTATAGAGTTCGAAATATAATATCATTTGAGTATTTTTACTCTAAACTCTATTTTATTGTAAAAAATAGAGTGAAGTTAGAGATGCCATTTGATTCTCGTATCGGCCTAGTGTATTTAGTTCCTCTTCATTCCCAACGGTGATTGTGTATGAAATTTAATGGTGCTCAAACTATTGTTTAGACGCCAAGTGTATGAAATTTTCAAATGAAGTTTTCTTAATAAAACAAATAAATGTCCGTCAAGTGGTTTAGGGTTGACCGGTGAGTATTGAAGTATTTCTCTTACTTGTATTATCTATGCAAGTTTTTGGACAACTTCAGTTGTCGACCCTCTCTCTTTGGTGTAGGATCTAGCCATGTTAAAAAATCGTAATGCTGGACCTGAATATACAACAGAGCTCACAATTATCCAAATCTACATGATAAAAGAAACCCCTAAACATAAACCATATTTTTCATTCATTATCCGACAACTACATTTTACACTAATCACTAATAAATTACTAGGACTTGAACTGATTCAAGAGCCATATGATCAAGAGGGGTTAAATACCCGAACTTATATTCACTAATATAAATTGTAATAACTATATATTATCATTAAAAAAACACCTAAATGTAAAAAATATAATGTAAAATTTTAGCATGAATCAAAAAAACCTTCTTACCATGAATCAAACAACATGATAATAATATATGTTTGTCTTCTGCAAAACTCCATCAATGGCGATATCAACAGAATTTTTCTTATTCATTAACTCCATTGAAGCACCATGTCTTCTATTATACATACCTCAAGGCATTCAATCTCGGTGATTGGACAGTGATTGCAAAAGATCGAGATTGAATCGTGAAAGGAGTGTATGAATGTGTATCTAACGGCCGGTGCATTCTGAATCAACGGTTGAGATTTGCTAAGAAACGATATGCTCGATGAAGAGGAATAAGAAGAAGGTGGTCAATGTTGTGACGGTGGATTTTGAAGCATAGTTATACTTAAAATAATATATTAAACTTTATTTTTTTTATTTTTATTTTTTATTTTTTGACAACAATATATTAAACTTTATCTCAATACATTTTTGCTTTTAAGTTTTCTTTGTTATTTCGAATTGATTCGCGTTGGTTCACAACATTTTTTTTCGTCACGGTACGTTGGTTCATAACATATGTTTCCGAAAATGGCTTAACATGACCCACACTATTCCTAAATAGGAGAGAAGCCTACCAAGGTTTACGAAAGAGAAAAAGAATCGAGAGAAAGTTTGTTATGAATGTTGAAATCTTCTCATTAAATTTACTTTACATCTTGTGCTCTCTTATATACAATTATTAAAGAGCTAACTTACACTGTAACTGCACAACTAATATCTAACATGCACAGTCACACTATCATACGCATATCTAATACGCCCCCCCACAAGCCTTAATCTGGATCTCGAGGAAGATAAAGGTTTGAGATAGACATTCTATCAAGGAGATAACAAAATGGACCATGATGAAGCGGTTTGGTAAGAATGTCAGCTAACTGGTTCTGGCTCGTGACATGTATAGTATTCAACGTACCAGCCTTCAATTGATTCCGCACAATGTGACAGTCCAACTCAACGTGTTTGGTGCGTTCGTGAAAGACGGGGTTGGTGGCGATGTATATGGCGGATTTGCTGTCACAGAACAGCTTTGCAACAGCAGTAACATCAATGTGAAAGTCACGGAGTAGCTTCTGAAACCAAAGAATCTCTCGAGTAACATCAGCTAAAGCACGGTACTCCGCTTCTGTACTGCTACGACTCGCAACCTTTTGCTTCTGTGAACGCCAGCAAATGAGAGATGTACCAAGGTAGACACATTAGCCAGTAGTGGAGATGCGAGTGTCTCGACAAGAAGCCCAGTCTGCATCAGCAAAAGCATTCAAGCAGAGCTCAGAGGAAGAGGAATAGAATAAGCCTTGTCCAAGATTCCCCTTTAAGTACTTCAGAACCCTGTGAGCATCATTAAGATGAACATCAGTAGGTTTCTGAAGAAACTGGCTGAGTTTGTGAACGGCGAAGGTAATGTCAGGACGAGTGATCGTTAAGTAAAGCAAACGACCAATCAGTTCACGATAAGGAGTTACAGAAGGAAGATGAACTCCATCTTCAGTACTGAGAGGAACATAAGGGTCCATGGGCACACTCGAACGTTTGCAAGCAAGAAGACCAGCACTCTCCAGGAGATCCAAAGTGTACTTTCGTTGACATACATAAATTCCAGAAGAGGAGCGTGCTATCTCGAGACCAAGAAAGAAACGCATAGGCCCTAAGTCCTTGATCTTGAAAGCAGTAGCAAGAGCCAGCTTCAGAGCAATAAGTTCAGTATCATTGTTGCTTGCAATGGCAATGTCATCAACATACACCAAGACTGCAACAAATGCTGTAGGAGTAGCTTTGACAAAGAGACTCGTATCAGACTCAGACTGATCATAACCAGCATTGATAAGAACCTTCGAAAAAGTTCGATTCCATTGGCGAGAAGCTTGTTTGAGACCATAAAGGCTCTTATGCAAGCGACATACCGGATTAGGAGGAAGAACTTCAGAAGGTCCAGGCGTATAGCCCTAAGGAAGAGACATGTAAATTTCCTCATCAAGAGTGTTGTGGAGGAAGGCGTTAGAAACATCCATTTGCGAGAGTTTCCATCCTTTGGAAGCAGCAAGACCAACCATCAACTTGACACTAGTAAGCTTAATCACCGGGGAGAAAGTCTCATTGTAGTCGACACCTTCTTGTTGTGTATATCCCTTTGCAACAAGCCTTGCCTTGTAACACTCCACAGTACCATCAGCTCGGAACTTGATGGTAAACACCCACTTGCATCCAACAACGATCTTACCAGGAGGTAAAGAAACAACAGACCAATTCTTGTTCAAATCCATGGCAACAATCTCCTCATTAACAGCCCCTTTCCACCGATCATATGTAATGCTTGGAAGAAGTTTTTAGGTTCAGTCTCAACCGAAAAAGACATCAAAAATTGGAAATAAGGAGGGGAAAGACGTTTATAAGAAATAACAGAGGACAAGGGATAAGGAGTGGTGTAATGAGAAGCAATATGAGATGTATGAGAGTGTAAAAGGGCACAATGGTAGTCAGAAAGATAGGAGGGTGCTTTAGCCTGTCTGCGTGGTCGTTCAACAGGACAAGAAACCAACGACGTATCTGAAATGACTGTTTCAGAAACCATTGGAACAACATGAGATGGAGGGAATGTAGGGAAATTATGAGATGAAGATGCATGAGAAGTAGTAGGTGTAGACTCAGGGACATAAGATGCAGAAGCAGGAAGAATGATATGAGAGAAAAAACCAAACACATGAGAAGAATCATCACGCAATGGGAAAATAGTTTCATGGAAGACTACATTACGTGAGATAGAAACAGAGCGAGTGTCTAAATTTAACACTTTATATCCTTTGTAACCAAAGGGATAACCCAAGAAGACAGATGCACGGGCACGAGGACTAAACTTATGACGATCCTTAGCATGAGTGCTAACATAACATAGACAACCAAAAGCTCGTAGTACATTGTAATCAGGAATCTTTTTGAGTAAAAGCTCATATGGTGATTTATTATTCAATAATGGGGACGGAAGTCGATTAATGAGAAATGCAGCAGTAACAACACAATCAGACCAATAAGATAAATGAATATTAGATTGAAACAACAAAGCTTTGGCTACATTAAGAAGGTGTTGGTGTTTTCTTTCAACTACAGAGTTTTGTTGAGGAGTGTAAGCACAAGAGAAGTAGTGAGTTAAACCATATTTTGTGATGAGATCAGTAAAACGTAGTTCTGGAGCATTATCAGTCCTAATAGCTTTCAGTTTAGCATTATATTGGGTTTGAACATGTGTGATAAAAGTAGGAAAAATATGAGAAACATCTCTTTTATTGCTAAGCATATACACCCAAGTAACACGAGTGGCATCATCCACTATAGTGAGAAAGTATTTATGACTATCAACAGACTCAGTAGAAAACGGACCCCAAGTATCTAAATGAAGTAAAGCAGACGGTGTAGTAGACTTGTGATTATGAAACAGAAAAGATAAACGTTTTTATTTTTTTAAAGGACAAACAGAGCAGTGCTCATGAGACGACATACACGAACTAGGTAAAGACAAAGCATCAGACAAGACATGGAGCTTAGCAGCAGACAGATGGCCCAAACGATTGTGCCAAGTAGAGGAATTAACCGACAAAGAGCCACAAAAACCAGCAGGCAAAGCAGTAGATGAAGAAGCAGACAAATCAAGGATGTAAAGACTATTGAACACGTCACCCTTCCCAATCATCGAGGCCTGAGAAAAGTCCTGGAGAAAACAACGATTAGGGTAAAAACGTGCAGAACAATTGTTATGATGAAGTAATGCATGTACACTGATGAGATTAAAATGGAATGAAGGAACATGTAAAACATCATATAACACTAATGTATCAGAAAGCCTAATTGTGCCAGTATGCAAGATGGGAAAAGTTGTTCCATTTGGCAATGAAACAGTCAGATTAGATGCATCGAAGACTTCCTGAAATTTTGAAAGATCAGCACACACATGACTTGTAGCACCGCTATCAATTATCCAAGACTGTTTAGGTAATGAATTATAGAGAGTTGAAAGACATTTGTGATGGAAAGTAAAAATGTGATTTTTATAGCGAAGGTTAGAAGAGATATTGAGACTGATACCAGAGGAAGATTGTGGATCCATGACACCTTTCTCAGTGATAGAAGCTGTTGTACAAGCAGCTACATTTTTAGGGAGTTGAACGCGAGATTGGAGCTGCTGAATTATAGACTGAAGTTGGGAAGAACTCAGCTGATTGACATCCAGAGAGGTAGCTAAAACAGCAGGAGGAGGAACATACTGAGTAGAATCAGCATGAGAAGTTATCTGAGCAACAGTCTTAGGAGGTATTTGAGAGCGCGGGGTATAATTTTGTTGACCACGAGGAGTGAAAGGACGTTGAGGAGCACCATAAGACTGTCCTTGATAACCAGAAGAAGATGACTTATAGCCAGAGGGATAGCCATGGAGTTTGAAGCATTTAGCAACAGTGTGGCCAAGTTGTCCACAATGCGTACAAAGAGGACGATTACCATGAGGACGGTATGCGTTATACGCAGCAGTAAGCTCCATGAATTCAACATACTCCGCAGCAAGTCCTGGTCCTGTTGTCTGGAAGGTTACAACATCAGTCTTGACAACAGGTTTTGATATTACGCTGCCTCTCATCCTGAGCAACAATGTTAAAAGCTTCCTCAATTATAGGAATAGGCTTTAACATGAGAATGTGACGACGCGTTTGCTCATACGTATCGTTGAGCCCCATCAAGAACTTGGTAACACGGCCACGTTGTTGAAGCTGTTCCCATAACAACGCCGCATTACATTCGCAATGACCACAAGTACAGACATGTAGCTCAATGTAATTTTTGTATTCTTCCCACAATGTAATCAGCTCCGTATAGTAAGCACTAACATCAAGAGATCCCTGAGAGAGAACACTAAGACGCAGCTCAATCTCAAACACGCGCGGAGCATCGTCTTGCTTGAAACGTGACAGCAGATTGTTCCAAATCGACTCAGCCGTAGACATGAACAACAGAGGCTGGCCAATATTCTTGGAGACCGAGTTTATGAGCCAAGTAGCCACCATATCGTTGCATCTTGACCAAGAACCTGAATCACGGCTAGTACTAGAGGGTTTTCGAATCGTACCATCAACAAAGCCGAGTTTGTTACGAACATTGAGAGCAATCTGAACAGATCTCCGCCAGGAATGAAAATCCGCACCAGATGTGAGACGATCTGTGACCAATTTCAACCCAGCGTGATCAGAACTGTTAAGGTAGTAGGAATTCTCATAGTGTCAGTGATCGGAGAGGGATCCGCCGGATTCGACGGAAGATTCTGAGAAGACGAAGGAGGCGCCATAACAAAGAGGAATCACCGGGAAATGGACCGGACAAGCTCAAGAAACGATGATATGAACAAGAAGACGATGAATCGAACTCGAAACAAGCTCAATTGAAGCTCAAATCGAGAATCACGAAGATCGAACGAAGAACAAGAACGATGAATCGAGATGCAATGGAAAGAAAGGAGATGAAATGAAGGCGAGAGCTCACGAAGCGAAACGTTCATGATCGTGAAGCTCTGATACCATATCAAGGTTTACGAAAGAGAAGAAGAATCGAGAGAGAAAGTTTGTTATGAATGTTGAAATCTTCTCATTAACTTTACTTTACATCTTGTGCTCTCTTATATACAACTAGTAAAGAGCTAACTTACACTGTAACTCCATAGCTAACATGCACAATCACACTATCATACGCATATCTGATAAAGCCCTTAGGAGACCAATTTTTTTTCATGATTTTGCTTGATTCAAGGTTTTAACTGAATGTTAGCTCTCTTTTTGATTAAAACAATTAAATAATTTGGCGATATCTAGAAGACAAATCCAACGGTGCTTGAACACAAAAAAATAGGGTAGTGTGAACGGAGAATATGGGTAAATTATGTGTTCAATAATTGAATTTTAACTCATTTTTTTAATTCACAGTTGACTTTTTATTCCTACAACAAGAAAATAAATTATTAAAAACAAGCCAAATTGGGTTTAAATTTGCATGGTTCTAGTGATTTAACCGAACCGAATGAAATTTATGAGATGCGAATTGATTTTAGAGTCAAAACCAATCCAGTAAATATTTGCCTTCCCTCAAAAACACAACGACGGGCTTTTAAATTGGCATGGTTCTGGTAACTTAACCGAACCAAATCTTGAATTTTAATGAGGCTCGAGTTGGTTATACAGTTAAACCGAGTTCGTTATAATTTGCCTTCCCTCCCTAAAACAGAGCAAACCTAACGATAAAAGAAAAACTTTTCAAGAAAAATCTCAGAAATGGCAGGCGATCTCTTCCGGCGTAACAGGCCTTTCCATCTCCTCGATGGTTTCTACACCGAATGGTCCGAACACCTAACCAAACGCTGCATCCCTCTCTTCCGAGATTCTCCTCCTTCCGCCGTCACTAACGGCGCCGTCTTCAACGACTTAATCTCATACTACGACACTATAGACCACTACGCGAACAGAGACACCATCTTTTACTTCCTCTTCCCCTCGTGGCACGTAAACTCGCTCGAGACCTCGATCCTCTTCCTCGGCGACGTCCATCCTCATCTTTTCATCAGTCTCATCCAATCTTTGAGAGATCCGAATCGCAACCACTTACGTCTTGCCCCGTGGAGAGGCTTAGCGTTTCCGGTGAACCACTTCGTCGATGACGTCAAGAACGATGTTAACAAGAGCGTCTCTCGTCTGCTAAGTGAGGTGAGGGAAGCGCAGGAGGGTTACATACAAGGCTTCTCGGATAACTGGGTCTCGTGGTTTCATTCTCAGCGTGGGAGACAGAGTGTGACGGTTATGGAGACAGCGGCTTCAGTGACGTTGGGTGAGGAGTTTGTGAGAATCTTCCGTGAAGCGAATCAGCTGAGGAAGAATACGATCTTCAACATTGTTAATTTATCAGACGAGAATCAAGCGGCTCTCTTTCTTGAAGGCGTATGCGAGTTTCTTGCTGGGTTTAGACATCAGGTTCTTCTCTTCTCTTCCCGTTAACACTTTTATTTTCGTTGATACGTTTTTTTTTTTAATCTAAAATTTGGGTAACCCTTCCATGTCCAACAGCTTGCACATGTACCGGCTCAGTTTTTTCCTAACCAGGTTTCACCACATTATCCACTTGCTTATCAGCAAATGATGCAGCAGCAGCCTGAAGGGTTACACGATATATGCGTTTGGAACATAGACCCGAATGTCACGCGTGATATGCTACGAGAGACGTTCAGACGTTATCCTTCGGTTAGGGAGGCACAGATTGTGAATGACACTGGACGTAGCCAAAAACATGGTTTTGTTAGCTTTGCAGATGAAACTGAGAAAAGGCGTGCTATTCAGGAAATGAACGGTGCTATGCTTTTAAAAAAGCCAATGCATATTCGTAGTGCAGCTCACAGCAATATCTAATTAAAGCGGTTAATTTCTAGAGTCTCTTTGTTTTTTTTGTAAAGGGTTTACTTCTCTCTTATGTAATCTGTAAACTGAACCAGAAGATTCTATCAAGTGAGGTGGTTTGTTTCAGTTACCATTTTAGACGGAGTCTCCTTCATATGTTCTTCTAAAAACAAAAGATGTTTGTAATTTGTAAATGTCGCATGGTTTAGTGCCTTTCTTTAGTTCTCCTAATTTCCAACGCTGATTGGGTTTGAAAACATGTAAAGGTTCTCTTAAACTATTGTTTATACGCCAAGTAAAATACCTGTCAATAACTGATTTTTTTTTTTCTTTTTTTGGGGGTCAAAGTTGACTTTTGATTCCTAAAATAAGAAAACAAATTAAGAAAGCAAAATTGGGTTTAAATTTGCATCGTTTCTAGTGATATAACCGAACCAAATATAATTTTATGAGATTCGAACTGATTAGAGTCAAACCAATCCGGTTTTATTGCCTTATAAATTGGCATGGTTCGTGTGATTTAACCGAAGCGAATCTTGGATTTTTTTGAGATTCGAGTTGGTTATACAGTTAAACCGAGTTCGTTATATATATGCCTTCCCTCCAAAAAACAGAGCAAACCTAACGATAAAAGAAGAACCTTTCAAGAAACCCTCTCGATCATCGTCGTCTTCTTCTTCTCCGAGAAATGGCTGGCGATCTCTTCCGCCGTAACAGACCTTTCAATCAACTCGATGGCTTCTACACCGACTGGTCCAGACACCTAACTGAACGCTGCCTCCCTACCTTACGGGATTTCCCCACCGACGCCAAGAACGAAGCCGTCCTCGGCGACATACACTCATACTACGACACTCTAAACCACTACGCCAACAAAAACACGATCCTCTACTTCCTCTTACCCTCATGGCGCAGCAACTCGCTCGAGACGCCGATCCTCCTCCTCGGCGACATCAATCCTCGTCTTTTCACCAGCCTTGTCCAGTCTTTGGTCGACGACGTCGGACTCAGTCAAGATCCCATCCGCACTTTCAGTAATCTTGCTGCGTGGGAAGACCTGTCGCTCCAGCTCGAGAACACTATCAACGGAACCGTCTCGCGTCTGCTAGACGAGACGAGGGAAGCGCAGGACGGTTTTATAAGACGTTTCTCGGATAAGTGGGTATCGTCGTTTCGTGGTTCTCAGAGTGAAACGGTGATAATGGAGACGGCGACTTCAGTGACGACGGATGAGGAGGGTGGTGGTGCGGCGATCATGGAGGAGCTTGTGAGAATCTTCCGTGAAGCGAATCAACTGAGGAAGAGTGTGATCACCGACATTGCTGGAGTGTTGAACATGAATCAAAAGGTTCTGTTTCTTGAAAGCGTGTGCAAGCTTCTTTCAGGGTTTAAACATCAGGTTCTTCCCCTCCCCATGGCTTATTGAATTTTACAACTTTGTTTTTTTCATAAAGATGATTACTGAGTTGATTTTGACGTTATATGTTCTTTTTTTTTTTGTCATCTTGACATTATATGTTTATATTTTGAGATTATATGTTTTTATCTCTACAATTTTTGCAGGATAAGGCTTTTCAGAATTCTCTATTTGGTTATAATCTCATTAACCAGCAGCTTCCACCAGATGATGACAATCTCTTCAAGCCTCTTCATCCATCCGAAGAGGTTAATGCACACCCTAATTATCCTCGGCCCATGGTGCAGAACTATGCACCTCCGTTTCCACCAGATGCCCACCAGTTCTTCCGGCCTTTTGCTCCACACCAGAATTTTCATCCGCCCATGATGGAGCAGCAGTATGCACCTCTGCCTCCACCACCACCGCCCATGGCCCAGCACCAGCAGCATGCACCTGAAGAGGATCACGTTATATATGTTGGGAACTTGGCCCCATGGGCCACGGCTTGTTTGCTATACCAGAGGTTTAGTTGTTATCCTTCGGTTAGGATAGCAAAGATTTGCGGTGACGAAACAGGTAGTTACGGATATGGTTTTGTTAGCTTTGCAGATGAAAGGGAGAAAACGCATGCTATGAAGGCAATGAACCGTCAAATCTTTTTAGATAGGGAAATGTATGTTGGTCTTGCAGCCAATAACTCTATCTAGTAGTCCCACTTTCCTTCACTATAAACTTGGGAGTAGTTTCTAGAGTCTCTTTGTTTTTGTACTTGTCTTTAGCTTTGCTTCTCTTTTATGCCTTAATCTGTAAGCTGAACCAGAATATTACTATGAACTGAGGATTTGTTTCGGTTACCATTTTAGACACAATCTCCTTCCTAAGTGCTCGCTCAGCGTTTAAATAAATTATGAAACGAGTGTGATTTTTAATACAGCTTAATTCATGGATAATATGGAAAAAAATGATCAATTCAAAGATACAATAGCAGAGACTATTAAAGATATAGAAAAACTAAAATGTGAAAAAAAAAATAGAAAGCAAGAGTTGAATGAAGCTTCTTCTGATTATACTCCTACACAATCATCAATGACTTGTAGAGTCTTCCATCTTTCTCCATTTCACCAAAGTCTTGAGAAACTTCTTCACCTGCAACAACACCATTTTACCAGTTAGTATATTGCATATGTAACAAAACATATGTGATGATATAGACTATTAGATTATATTATGTAATTTGTACTACCTCTGAGGGGTCTTTAAGAGAGTAGAAAGCATTGCTTTCTTTTGGTACAGAGGATACCAAGATTCCAAATCCTTGCTTCTTCTCCCTTAGTACCTTGAACGCATCCTCATCAGTCTTGTCATCTCCTATGAAGATTGGGAGAAAATCGTCGTTCTTGCTTAATCCGAGAGATTCCAGCAGAAACTCAACTGCTTTTCCTTTGTTCCATTCGATCACAGGACGAACCTCTAAAACCTGAACCATATTGAAACAAAACAAGTCTTAATAACATAACATATGTGATCATATAGACTTATATATATTCTTTTTTTTTTTTGTCCCTTAGACTTATATATATTCAAAGTAAGTAAGTACCTTTCTAGAGTCTCTTTGTTATTGTAAAAGGATTTACTTCTCTTTTATGCCTTAATCTGTAAACTGAACCAGAAGGTTCTATGAAGTGAGGATTTGTTTCAGTTACCATTTTAGACAGAATCTCCCTTATATGGGCTTCAGGGCAACGTTGTGAAATAAATTATGATAGAGATTAAAAGATATAGCAGAAACTTAATTTATGAAAAATATTGAAAAAATGATCAATTCAAGATATAAAAGCAGAGACTGTTAAATATATATATATAGAAACAAAAAGATGATTAACAAAGATTATACGCTTGGTAAAGAAAAGAGAAACAAGATTGCAAGCATAAAATGAAGATTGGGGCGTGTAGTTATTATATCTGCGTTTATTGTGTATTCTTCTAAAAACTATTGTTTCGACGCCAAGTAAATTATCTGTTCAATAATTGATTTTTTAATTTCTTTTTTTTTTGTCACAGTTGACCTTGACTCCTAAAATATTTTAATAAACTAGATTTTAATCCGTGCGGATGTATTTTTCAAAATATGTTGCTATTTTTTTCATATCAATATTAGCGCTGAATAAAAAATTCAAATCTGAAGAATCGGACCGATCCTGATCCGAATAAGTAGCACCAAACCCAAACTAAAATTGATTAAATATCCAAATTATTCAAAAAATTTATGTTTAGGGAATCGAAACCGAATCCGATTTGAATACTTATAACCAAATGTATTCAAAAAATATTTATGTACTTATATATATTATTTTTAGATTTAATGTATATAAAAACATCCAGAATATATATATGATACTTTTAAGTTGGTTTAAATACTTGAAAATATATACAAATAGTCAAAAATAAATATCTAAAATAGTTAAATTATACTCATAACACTAAAAATACTTAAAATAATTATTGATTCTCGTTCCAAATATTTAAACCAAACCAATTTATATGTTAAGTTTAGGTATTCTCACATATGTTATTCAAATTTATATGTAATATATTATTTTATTTATAGATTTTGAAAAATTTAAAGCATAAAATGAATTTTAAAATTAAAAAAATAATTTAAATAGGTTATCCGAACCCGAACCGAACCCGCAAAGATCATAATAGGATTCGAACCGAAATTTAGAACTATCTGAATGGGACTGAAATCTTTGACCCCGAAAACCCGAAACCCAAATAGATCCGAACCGAATCTGAATGGATACCCGAACGTCCACCCCTAGTCACTATATATATATCATATATATATCATCGTATAATTAATCTTATTTTATATGTGACATCATATAAGTAATCATATAATTAATAGTATTTTATATATACCATCATATATATTATATATTTAAAATTCAATGTGAAATATAAAACCATAACTTAAGCCGGTATATGAAATTGGGCTTTTTATTATATTTTTCTTATATATATTGAAAACATTTTTTTAATAATGGTTATTGGAAAATATTTTAGTAAAAATAATATTTTGAATATATGCATATTTTAAATCAATTTTTGTTATAATTCAAATTAAATTATTATTTTGATTTGAAATATATATACAAAGTTTAAATTTTATTTATGATTATTTTAGATAAAAAATTTTTGTAAGTAATTAGATTAATCCATTTTTGTATATTTTAAAGTTGACTCAAATAGATAGTTTTTTATAATATAAGAAGTTCTAATTTTTATTAATAATATAAGCTCATTGCTTTTTTATTAATATAGTGTTATCCATGTTTGCAAACAACATTATATTTTTTTGTACTCCTATTAATGTTTTCAAACAAACATATTCTTTAAACTGCTATACATATTTCAAAACAAACTTTTTTTAAACTGTTATCGATATTTTCAAACAAACATAATTTGTACTTCAGTTTTAATAATATAAATGTCTATAAAAACATCCAGAATATATATATGATATTTTTATGTTGGTTTAAATACTTGAAAATATATACAAATAGTCAAAAATAAATATCTAAAATAGTTAAAGTATACTCATAACACTAAAAATACTTAAAATAATTATTGATTCTCGTTCCAAATATTTAAACCAAACCAATTTATATGTTAAGTTTAGGTATTCCCACATATGTTATTCAAATTTATATATAATATATTATTTTATTTATAGATTTTGAAAAATTTAAAGTATAAAATGAATTGTAAAATTAAAAAAATAATTTAAATAGGTTATCCGAACCCGAACCGAACCCGCAAAGATCATAATAGAATTCGAACCGAAATTTAGAAATATCTGAATGTGGCTGAAATCTTTGACCCCGGAAACCTGAAACTCAAATAGATCTGAACCGAATCTGAATGGATACCCGAACGTCCACCCCTAGTCACTATTATATATCATATATATGTCATAGTATAATTAATCTTATTTTATATGTGACATCATATAAGTAATCATATAATTAATAGTATTTTATATGTACCATCATATAAATACTCACATATATTATATATTTAAAATTTAATGTGAAATATAAAACCATAACTTAAGCCCGGTATATGAAATTGGGCTTTTTATTATATTTTTCTTATATATATTGAAAACATTTTTTTAATAATGGTGATTGGAAAATATTTTAGTAAAAATAATATTTTGAATATATGCATATTTTAAATCAATTTTTGTTATAATTCAAATGAAATTATTATTTTGATTTGAAATATGTATATAAAATTTAAATTTTATTTATGATTATTTTAGATAAAAAAATGTTTGTAAGTAATTAGATTAGTCCATTTTCGTATATTTTAAAGTTGACTCAAATAGATATTTTTTTATAATATAAGAAGTTCCAATTTTTATTAATAATATAAGCTCATTATTTTTTTATTAATATATTGTTATCTATGTTTGCAAACAACATTATTTTTTTTTGTACTCCTATTCATGTTTTCAAACAAACATATTCTTTAAACTGCTATACATATTTCAAAACAAATTTTTTATAAACCGTTATCCATGTTTCCAAACAAACATAATTTGTACTTCAGTTTTAATAATATAAATAATATAAATAAATAAAAAATTTGGTTTGATTTGCATGGTTCTAGTGATTTAACCGCGAACCAAATGAAATTTTATGAGATTCGAATTGATTAGACTCGAACCAAACCGGTTATGTTGCCTTGTAAATTGGCATCGTTCACGTGAATTAACCGAAGCGAATCTTGAATTTTAATGAGATTTAGAGTTGGTTATAAAGTTAAAACGAGTCCGTTATATATCCTTTCCCTCCCAAAGAAAACAGAGCAAAAAGAAAGAAAAGCCTTTGAAGAAACCCTCTCATCATCGTCGTACGCCGTCTTCTTCTTCTTCTTCTCCCAGAAATGTCTGACGGTCTCTTCCGCCGCAATAGACCTCTCAATCAACTCGATGGCTTCTACACCGAATGGTCCAAACACCTAACCGAACGCTGCCTCCCTCCCTTACTGATATTTCCTTCCGACGCCAAGAACGACGCCGTCCTCGGCGACATACGCGCATACTACGACACTCTAGACCACTACGCCAACAAAAACACCATTCTCTACTTCCTCCTTCCCTCATGGCGCAGCAACTCGCTCGAGACGCCGATCCTCCTCCTCGGCGACATCAATCCTCGTCTTTTCACCAGCCTTGTCCAGTCTTTGGTCGACGGACTCGATCAAGATCCGATCGGCACTTACGGTGATCTTGCTGCGTCGTGGGAAGACCTGTCGTCCGAGCTCGGGAACACTATCAACGAAACAGTCTCGCGTCTACTAGGTGAGATGAGGGAAGCACAGGACGGTTTTATAAGACGTTTCTCGGATAAGTGGGTATCGTCGTTTCTTCCTTCTCAGAGTGGAACGGTGATAATGGAGACGGCCACTTCAGTGACGACAACGGAGGATTGTGGTGCGATCATGGAGGAGCTTGTGAGAATCTACTGTGAAGCGAATCAACTGAGGAAGAGTACGATCACCGACATCGCTGGACTGTTGAACATGAATCAAAGGGCTCTGTTTCTTGAAAGCGTATGCAAGCTTCTTGCAGGTTTTAAACATCAGGTTCTTCCCTTCCCCATGGCTTAATGAATTTTACCAACTTTTTTTTGAAGGATGATTTTGACATGAGTAGTAGTAGTAGTAGTAGAGATTATATTTTGAGATTATGTGTTTTTTGCAGGATCAGGCATTTCAGAATTCTCTATTTGATAATCATCTCATCCGCCAGCCCATGATGCAGCAGCATGATGCACCTCGGCGTCCACCACCTAACCACCACCTCTTCCGTCCTACTGCTCCATCCGGATTTGCTTTTCCACGCCAGATTAATCATCCGCTTCCACCAGGTTTTTACCAGGTCTTTCGTCCTTTTGCTCCATCCGGAGAGGTTTTTGCACATCCGCGGCCGTTTGCACCTCAGCGTCCACCACCGCCCATGAACCACCACCAGCAGGATCACGTTATATATGTTGGTAACTTGGCCCCAGAGGCCACGGATGATTTGCTACTCGAGCAGTTTAGTCGTCGTTATCATTCGGCTAGGGTAGCAAGGATTTGCTTTGACGAAACAAGTGGATCCACATATGGTTTTGTTAGCTTTGCAGATGAAAGGGAGAAATGGGATGCTATGAAGGTAATGAACCGAAAGTTCTTTTTAGATAGGGAAATGCATATTGGTCATGCAGCTAACAACTCTATCTAGTAGTCCCACTTTCCTTCACTATATACTTGGGATTGATATGTTACTAAAAGTAGTTTCTAGAGTCTCTTTGTTTTTTGTACTTCTCTTTTATGCCTTAATCTGTAAGCTGAACCAGAATATTAATATGAACTGAGGATTTGTTTCGGTTACCATTTTAGACACAATCTCCTTCCTATGTGCTCGCTCAGCGTTTAAATAAATTATGAAACCAGTGTGATTTTTAATACAGCTTAATTCATGGATAATATGGAAAAAAAAATGATCAATTCAAAGATATAATAGCAGAGACTATTAAAGATATAGCAACCTAAAATGTGAAAAAAAAAATAGAAAGCAAGAGTTGAATGAAGCTTCTTCTGATACTCCTACACAATCATCATTGACTTGTAGAGTCTTCCATCTTTCTCCATTTCACCAAAGTCTTGAGAAACTTCTTCACCTGCAACAACATCATTTTACCAGTTAGTATATTGCATATGTAACATAACATATGTGATGATGATATAGACTATTATGTAATTAGTACCTCTGAGGGGTCTCTAAGAGAGTAGAACGCATTGCTTTCTTTTGGTACAGATGATACCAAGATTCCAAATCCTTGCTTCTTCTCCCTTAGTACCTTGAATGCATCCTCATCAGTCTTGTCATCTCCTATGAAGATTGGGAGAAAATCATCGTTGTTGCTTAATCCGAGAGATTCCAGCAGAAACTCAACTGCTTTTCCTTTGTTCCATTCGATCACAGGACGAACCTCTAAAACCTGAATCATATTAAACCAAAACAAGTCATGTTAACATAACATATATGTGATGATCAGTATTAGACTATATGTTCCAAGTAAGAAGTACCTTTCTGCCGTGAGTTAGACGCAGACGAGCGTATTGTTTCAAGTGGTCATGAACACGTTGAGCAACGAGTGGCCAGTCATTCTCGTCAACGTTACGGTAATGCACTGAGGCGCAGAACTTGTGGTTCTCCACTTTTGCACCTTTGATGCCTTTAGTTAGCTCCACGAGTGATCTAAAAACCTCTTCGATGACTGGTATGAACTCTTTTGCTGGCTGAAAGAGGTTTACCTCTTCACCCTATTGACAAAAACAAGGAAAAAAGAGATTAGAAGAGTTTGTTTGATCATTTAGTTCAACTGAGGTACAATGAATTTCACCTGTTGGTCAGAGTTGGTGTCTTCAGGGGAGCCATTAACATTAGCAGGAGTCATTATGTCCATCCCATGACTACCGGCGTAATAGAGTTCGGTTAGTCCTACCAATTCGTAAACCTGGCACATGAACAAACCCTCTAAACTGTTTAGCGTTTTTAACTTTTTAGTTTGATAGGGCTGATAATGGTTTAAGAGTCTAACCTTGTCACGGCTTCTACCACTAATTATTGCTGTTGGGAAGTACTTGGCGACGTCTTTAACAGCAGCACGCATCTGAGAGAGAACAAACACTTAGCATCATAATTTAACATATCAAAAATACAAAAGGGTTATGGATCTTACAGCGTCAGACATGATGGCACGGTCAGGGTCATCCACTATTGGGGAAAGAGTTCCATCGTAATCAAGGAACATAGCTATCTTCTTGTCCTTTGCTTGAGCTGCAATGTGACCAAAGGAGGTAATAGCTGATGGATACTTGAGCTGTCAAGATGAAAACAGAGAATATGGTGAGGAGTAATGAGAATATAACAACAGAGAGATAAAAAAACATTTGTGAATGAAAGAAACTATGTTGTACCATCCAAGCCCGTTGAGCAAAGTCATCTTCAGGAGCAACCTCGACGTTGAAATCCTTGACTAGCCTCTTACGTGGTGGGGAAGAGGAAATCATTGCTTCCAACCAACCGTTGGATCTGACGTCGTCGAGCTTAGGGATCTTCTTCCTTGTCTTCATCATGAATCTTCCTGAAGGGAATGATGATCCGAGTCTTGGTTTGTTGGTTGGTGATTCAGGGTCAGTATCCATCCTACTCCAAGAACCCAAAATGTTTTCAAATAAGAGATCTTATTCTAAAGCACTTGTTCTTGTGTTTTTTATCCAACTGTTTTGTCAATGAAAAAAAAAACACTTCTTCAATGTTTTCTTGTCACTGCTTGTTGGTGAACGGTGGTCCATTAACAGTGAACACTGAACACGAAAAAACAAATATTCAGAACATTAACAATACGCAAAAACCAAAAAAAAAAAAAGTCGAAAGCTTATCTTTTCACGTTACCTCATCGTCTCTAAATCTTCACCACGGAAGATGTTCTTAGGCTGGTCTTGAGCTTTCAACTATAAACCCTGTATAACATGACCATCAAAAAACAAGTAAACCATACTGCAAATCTCTGAATTTTTAATGTAAGGGGACAATAACAGGACAATGCAAAATCTTAAAGTTTCTTTCTCACAAAGGGTCAATAAAAAAAAGATTGAACCTTTATAAAGTTCTTTTTAAGACAATAAAAAAGCAGAACATAACAAAGTCAACACGAGAGTTATGTTTTTGTTGATATCTTTCCTCTTATTCTTTTTTTTTTTACCTAATCGTCTTAATGGTTTGTTACTTTGTTTAACGATATGAAGAGAAAAGGAGCCACTGATTTTGACAAGTACCGAAGTTTTCAACTGCCTTTCTGATATGACAACCATTTATATTTTTATTTTAATTATAACGCTACCGACAAAAACCTTATAGCTTCATCGCTCAAAACTAGTCTTTAATTTGGTTGTTCATACAATTCTAATAGTAAAAGAGAACAATGTTTTCAGTCCCATTACATCGACTTCAAAAGACAAGGTTTTGCAATAAACCATGCTGTAAGGTTTACGAATAACAGAGTTTGTAGGAAAAAAAAAACAGTTAATCACATCACATAGGAAACAGTTTTCGATGCAGATGAATAAAAAGGGCGTAACTGTCAATAGAAAAGATAACTACAACGCAACAACGAACCGTAAGCAGATCGAACGAACGGCTAAAATCTAAGAATCAAAATAGGGTTTAGATTTGAAAACCTGATTGAAACGAGGTGGAAACACAAAAGAACCCAGAAGAGAAAATCTCTGGAGAATGCAGATTTTTTCTCCTCAAAGAAACAGAATCTCAGGGATCAGTGAAGAGGGAGATTTTGTTTTTCTTTTACTTTCTCGAAAACCCTAAAAAGTTTAGGGGAGAATATACGAAAAATCAGGAAAAGATTGTGAAAGAGGGGAAGGGAGAAAATGAAGGATAATGGGCTTTGCTATTTATACGCTCCCTTTCTCTTATTAAAAAAAAAAAAAAACAGGTCCGTTTCTCAAAGCGACAGCGAGAGAGAGAGAGAAAGAGACGTGGTTAACAAGGTTTATTAAGCGGTTGTTAATACTCGATTCCACCTCCCATGTTTGACTTATATACCATTTTGCCATCGCATGCTCCTCTTAATTTATTATCATTCCACGTTATTAGCTTCCCTAATTTATTACTACCTCCGTTCCTGAAAGTAAGATGTTTTAGATTTTTTTCTTGTTCCACAAAGATAGATTTTCTATATTGTTAAGGTATTTTTTTATATTTTTGAAGAACATTAATTGAGAAAATTTTATTGGTGGAAAGTTATTGGAAAGCGTATAAGAAAATAAAAAATAAATTAAATTATAAACATTTATTAAATTCTTAATAAGCATGCATACTCTAGAAAATCTTACTTTCAGGAATAGAGGGAGTATTATTCCACGTTATTAGCTTCCCGAGATAAAATTAATGTACATTAGTTTATGATTTAGCGAGTCCCTCATTAGTCATATCCTTTTGTTTCTTAATTCAACTTTCTGGTGCGGAGTCTTTCATTTATTCAAATCTCAAATTTTTGGTCATGTTTTGCAATGCATTAACATTTCATATAATATTCTTGTGAGTTCCAGATCTTTATACTAGTAATATATTTCTAGTATATATTTACCATATCTAACGGTTCTAGATTTTTTTATAGATGACTATAAAGTTCCACAAACACATTAAAAGTAATTTATTAATACCGTGTTGACTAATAAAGTGTGATTGCAATAAATTGAGAGAAGAAAAAATAAAAAAAATAAAAACTAAAACTAGTGTATAAACAACAACCGTAAGGCGGACGTTAGTTCGTTACCTAAAAAGGAGCTGGTTCGTGAAAGACACGTGGTTACGAGTCAAGAGAGTTGAATAAAGCGTAAGCGCCACGTGTTACATTTAAGATGGTGGGTAACCACGTGTTAGTTGGGCCTTAATGGGCCCCCACAAATCAACTGGCTTTTTCTAGTTCCGTTGTCTCTCTCCGGCATCTGATTTATCATTTGCCTTTTTGTTATACAAGGTTCGCGAATTATTTAGACATTCAACCAAATTTCAGATACACACAACACATCTTATATTGAAAATTTATAGTGCCATATTTTGGCGAAAGAATTTTTTTCGTGATGAAATGACGGAATGATGTGATTGTTGAGGCTAAATATGCAACTTTTTAGTTGGGACAAATTGGATTTTTAATAAAAGTTTAACGATTATTTACGGTGTTAAGTGTTAACTGTTAACTGATGAAGAGTTAAAGATCACGGGACCATCATAAAACTCATACAAATAAATGACCAACAGAAAGTTTGAATTGTAAAGAGGGCCCTGCTCTGAATACACGGCTGAGATTTGCTCTCTGTGATCACTTTATTGGTGGTGGAGCTAACCAACAGTTCTATACTTATTTTAGGGGGGTTATTGGGAAATAATTCTTCATATTTAAATAATTAAGGAGGTTATTAGGAGATGAATTTGTGTAGAATTTGTGAATTTTAAGAATTCATTGTTATTGGTTCTTAAATTTCAAAAATCTTAGTAGAATCCATTATTATTGGTTTAAGAATTTTCAAAATCCATTCAAATCTCTTGTTATTCAAAAAGTTTAGTTATTATTGATTCTCTAATTCTATCTAAATCTAGTGTTATTAGAAGATAAATTCTATTCATTTTTACTCATAAGACTCAATTTTCAAAATATCATATGTATCCATGTGATTTTCAAAATCCTTGTGATAAAAATACTAGAAAACAAAATAATTATTCTTACCAAATATCTATTGCACCTTAAATCCAAATTATATGTTCAAAACTATAATTCATTACATTTATATACTTTTACATTTTTGAATATATAATTATTTTTAAAAATATTATATATTTTTAATATAAATAATAATAATTACATTTACAAATCTTAATAATTTTTAAATTTTTTTTTAAATAGTTTCAAAAAACATTTTCGAATTTCAAAAAGAAAATTTGAAAAAAATATTTTTTTTTATAAAATAGAAATATTATAAAAATTATAAAAATGTTCTAATTTTTTTAAAAAAATATAAAAACAACTTTTTTATTTTTTATTACTTATACATATATACCGTAAGGGGTAAAATAGTCTTTTATATTTTTAATGAAACTTCTTTCGGTCATTTTCTTTTTTTAATGCTCTTTTTGTGATAAAATCTTTTAAAATGGCTATTTAAGAAAATTGTTCAATTTTGTATGAATCAGTATTATTTTCTTTTTAATTTGAAAGCAAAAACTAAATAATCATGCTATATTCTATATTTATTTTAGAAAAATGATAGAAAAGAGGTAATACAAATTCATGAAAATCTATATCAATCTAAAAACGTTATGATCAAATTGCATAAGTCAATATATATAAATTTTCACAATCCACATAACTTTTTTAAATCTATCAATTCTCAGAATTTACAAACTCTACACAAATTCATCACCCAATAACTCCCTAAATAATTATAAATAACAATGAAGAAGTGATGGTCATGCATCTATTTTCTCTTACTATTAAATCAAATGAAAATATGAAAAATAACAAAATTGAAATATAAACAGAAAATCGTTCCACCTCAAAATTAAAATTAAGTAATAGAATAATTTTTTTAATGTAAAAAAAACAGAAAAGACCAGCTAGAAATTTGTTTTTTTTACAAATATCTTAGGAAGGTTCTCCACGTGTATCCTACGCTGCACCTATGACGATTGACGAGTCACAACACATGCTGACGCCATTATGACACAACTAAAAGTGACATGATTCATGAATTCGGACGTTATAAATATACAAATATGTTTCTTTCGATGTTCTAATTAAGTACTTCTTCCGTTTTATAATAGTTGATGTTTTAAAAAATTATTGTTTCAAAATAGATGAAGTTTTAATATATTTATATTATTTATAATTTTACTGAAAACTGTGTAACTAATTAAATTTTGAAATCACTTTTTTAATTGGTTGAATGATTTTTAAATTATATTTGTAAAATTATTTTTTAGAAAAAAACAAATTTCTTGATCTGTGAAACAGAGAGAGTATTTAACAGATCGATACCTTGTCGAGTAGCCGTCTGTTTATTCTCTCTCTCTCCTTTTTCTGGTTAAATAATTGAATGTCGTAAGATTATAAGAGACTTAGTGCGAGTGCATAACTAATACATTCGATTATTGTCTTTGCTAAAAATTCAAGATTCAATGTATCTAAGTATCTTGATGTAACATATTGTATATTGGCTGTAATACTACTCGATCCTTCCATTCTCTGGCATTGCAATGTAAACCGACGACAAACCAGTGTAAACATACAGTTGAAAAAGACAAAAAGACAGTCATTTTTCTTCTAGGTTTTAGTCTTTGCAATATTATTTTTTATTATTGTACAGAGGAAAACAGCCTGTAGTAACCTTTATTCTTTTGTTGGTATCGATGGTACTTGGTTTGGCAAATCATAGTATAATAATAACACAAAGAAATTGTTGATTAAGAAATCATGCGTGCCGACCGCTAAATATAAGCTCATTTTGTCAAAGTCCACATGTTATCAGATTGATAATGATAAGAAGACACTATATGATAACATATAATGTGGGTTATAAGTCACCTGCATATGTGTCTCCACGCATCTCAATTCATAAATTTACATTCGAGTATATATCGTGTATGTTCCAACATTTTTTGTTTCTTTTCTTTATGAGATCTTGCATTGCATGAACCGACTACTAAAATACGCGAATAATGTTGCAAGTTGTAACAGAATCTAAGAAAACTAATCCATCATAAATCATTTGGTAAATATGCTAGTAAAAATGATACATTCTTGTTATCGTACTTAAAGAATGGCTACGACTTACATGTGTAATAGCAATTTCATGGTAACTTCCTTAAGAATTCCTAATAGTTTTTCTTTTTCAAGTATGTTTATGGCGTTTTTATCCACCATAGTTAAGATACTGAGAAACCACTTCATTATAACAAACTAATTCGATTGGTGGATCAGGAACTTTACCAAAAGATCTTATATCCACCAATTATGATCCACTAACGGTAGAAACAATTCATATAGCACATGCTACATGACCTTTTTATTGAGTTTTTTTATTTCTTCAAATGGTTAACAGTCATAGAAAAAGGATTAGCATTAGGCCATCGAATACATAATATTATTTCATGTGAACAACATTTCTAATATTATATTGGAGCTGAACAAAGATAAATGACCAATGATCATAATTTATATTACACATGCGCAACATACTAGCTAACAAGTGGAAGCATCTATCTATTCTATTAAAATAGCAGACCTATTGATAAAAATATGATTCAACTATTATTTCTTTTATCTTTATCATTATTTAGAATATTATTTATTATGCTTTATGCCATTAGACCTATATTTAAATTACCAATTGAAAAGACCTAAAAAGATGTAAAACAAAAAATATCCCCGCCCTTTTTAAGGGCGGGTCAGAATCTAGTATTGCTCGTTAAAGAAATGGGAAGAAATAAGCACTAGTAGGTTAACTTTTTTGGCTTTATCCATGGATCCTCTTATTATACTTATTGAATTGTAAATAGTCATCCAATTCAAAAATTATGTTTCGAAATTTCATAATCCAAATTGACAATTAATTAGAGTCTTTGAATACAAATTACAAGAATCTATAATCTTCCTTGAATTTTTTTTTCAACAAATCTTGGAGAATACGTCGAGTATCTTGTAATATATGACCAGTTTAGGCCAGGCCATATGTATATATTATTAGTAAATGCATGAGCATCTGATTATTATAAAACGGTTGAAATCTCTTAATCACTCTATGTATAATATATAACACCCAATTAAATAAGTCCCTCGTTTATTTTTAGGGAGGTTACTTAGTTGGTCGACGCCTACCCGATGTTGTCAAATCTTATGTTTATTAAAATACATACATAGTCGTTGAAGATTTTGAGCTGCCTTAATTTTTAGCTTTCGAAACCGTGTAGACGTCAAATTAGTTCATAATAATCAAGCTGTTTCAATGAGTTATTAAAATATACAAAGCAATAGACCTAACTTTAGTAATTTTTATTTGTAAGACACGTTTATAAGATGATTATTCAAATCAACTTCCAGGTTCAAGCTATGATGTTTAACGCTTACATTATTACTTTCTAATGTTTTAAAAATTCTCTTACGCTGGCGGGCCTAAATATGTTTCTAACCAATTATAAACAGTGAGATGAAATTCTATCAGAGTTCTAGGTTTACGGGCTTGGTAATGTTTCTCGGCTAAAGTTATTTATGGGCCCACTGATCGGCAGCCGCAGTTAGAGGCAAAATTTTTTTTTTTTTTAAACACTGATAGTTCTATTAAAACATGTAACATATTACAATAGCCCGGCGATGAGCAATCCCGGGAATGAACGTCCAGCGGAACACAAAGTCCCTGGAAAATAAAGCCCACAGATGGGAGTCTACATGAAAGACATAAACAACATCTATAACTAGTACAGCCTAAAAACAGATCAAATGAAATCCAGAAACATCAAAGAAACAAACATGCAAGAGACATCAACAAAACACCTTTGAACAAAGACAAATCGTAGAAGCAATCTTGACCAGACCCACGACTTACGAATCCTCCTATAGTGAATAGCCCAAGCAATTTAAGAACAAAGCTTCAAACACCAGCAAGACATAATCACTTCATGATCGGAAGTCTTCAAACGGAGACGGCTATGATGGTAAGAAAACCGACTTGAGAAACCAGAAGGAAGCTTGAATAGAGGAAGATCTCGATCAGATCTATTGATTAATGACAAGGAGCGAAACAGAACATCTCCAGATTCAAACAGTCTCGAAGGACCGAGAAAGAAGAAGATCGATACTGAGATGAACCAAAGGGCTTTGGAATCAATCATGCATGTTCTTCAATCAGTTACTGGATTCGAAACAAAAGCGGATCTGAGTGAAGAGAAAGTGAAAGCAAGGTTGACTAGTTAATGCATGCATCAGATGCTCAACAAACTCTCTTATTCTCTCCGGAAATGACAAAACACTAGATTGAGATCTAGAAGGAAGTCAAACCCGTTGAGAGAAATAAGATCCAAAAAGAGAGCATGGAAGACAAAGAGAGACAGATTCCGACTCCGGCTCTAAGTGAGCAGCCGGAGTCGGCTAAACGGAGAAGCGACGAAATCAACCAGAAGAACTAGAGAGAAGGCATGTTTTAGAGGCAAAATCTATAAAATCGAATTTGAACCAACACTAACATAAAACATTTATTAAAAATAGACTCCACAGTTCACACTCTTTTGGGTATCAATCAAAAGTAGCGATAAGAAGAAACGGAACTTAGAGAGTTTTAATTTTTGTCATTTGGAGATGCTTCCTAGTTGAACAAATAACACTCCATGTCTCTGTAAAGTGATGAAAACCATATATAATTTGTTCTAATCACACCATTTACACCCTTGACCGTATGATAACCGGCTCTGAACGTGATTGTGGTTACTTATAAATATAAGATTCTCAGAACATATGAACAAATCAAGTGCCAGGAAAGGATATAGAAAGTCGTTGAGACTCGGTTGTGTACCAAAACAATATAACTACATGATATAATTTAACTATTAGATTTAAGACTATATGATAATGTACTTTTGAGGAGTCAAAGTACATACAAAAAAGGAAAGCTAGATAATAGTACTAGTCAATTCAAGAAAATAAATTAAACCTTGTTTTTTTACCGGCGCTAGACAACCGTCATGGCTTACACTGTTAAAGTTCCATCAGTGGCTGCCGTTCCGTTGCAATAGCTGCACATATGACTATTACTCTTTCTAGCGGTTATGAGCGCTCCTCAATGGATAGAAGCGAAAAAACAAAAAAACGATAGGAAAGGTGGATCCAGTGAGCGATTCCTGAAATCTTCAAACATTGCTATGCATGGATTAGTGTAGTGCCATCAGAAGAATGCTGCAAGGATCTCAAAACAGCGAGCAAGACGAAAGTGACTTGTCTCTGCTAAATGTTCATTGCAATCCTTCTAACGGCAACTTAACTCTAGGCCTGGGCACGGGTCAAGTACCCGGCATTTTTTAGGTACTTGTTACCCGACTTGGTTTGTTCAAGTAGATGTATTTGTTACTTGTATTTGACTTGTTCTGAACGAGTATTCGCTGTATCAAGTACTTGCAAATTTTTTTAATACTTGTAAATTACTTGACTTGGTTTATTACTTGATTTTATCTTTTACTTGACTTGATTTGATACTTGATCTTTTCAATTACTTAACCTATTTTCCTTGATTATTTGAAGTTAAAACACAAAGTTTTACCTTTACGGCTCTGTATATAAACGTCAGATTTCCGTTGGGCTAAATCAGTTAGTACTAACCCAATAGTTTAGCAACGTTGGGTATTGATATTTAAACACACAATTCTTTTAGTTTTGATAGACATATAATACATCAAATTTTAATTAACTAATAAACTAGATACTAAATATTTAATACACTAAATAATATATAACAAGTAAATGAACAGATACTAAGTAACAAGTCAAGTAACAAGCCAAGTAACAAGCCAAGTAGCTAAAAATAAAAATATACTTGTTACTTGACTTGTACTTATGACTAATAAAATTCGTTTACTTGTTACTCGACTTGATTGTAGTAAGTATTTGTTTTTTCAAACCAAGCCGAGTCAAGTAGCAAGTAATAGTATAAACCGGGTATCAAGTAATAGTGCCCATGCCTACTTAACTCGACCTCTCTACGACCAAGTCAACAACGCTTGTGGCGTTCTCGACAAATTTGCTTGTAATGGTACTTACTTTAACTTTCCCCTTTATTTTGTTGTTGTGGTTACATGAATTTTATAGTTTTCATCTTATTGGGACAAAATTGATGGGTTCAAGGGTTTACAAGGCAATATTTATTTGGAAAACATTCCAAAATTCCAAAATTGAGTTAAGGCGTTTCGAGTTGGGGCGTTTTGGAATTTTGTCACCAAAGAACATACAAACATTTATTTAGAAACCCCTATGTTTTGAAGATTCTTAGTGCATTTTGGAACACGAGTTGTGGCGTTTTTTTTTGTTAACTGTTAGTGTTATTTTATGGTAATTAATCAACTTTGGTTATGTGTGGCAAAGGCGGAGACGCCAACGGAGGAGCAAAGAAAAAGATGGCTGCATCAATTTGGTTGTAAGTCTGATTTCCATATTCTATGATATATGGTCCTAATAATGTAATTATTATTATTTTAAGTCGTACAACCTCGAAACTAATTTTAATACATTTTCAGTTAGTTGATTTCAAGATTGTTTTAGAGAGTATATAGATTAGACAGATGAGCGTGTAGTAGTATTGCAATTTGCAATCCCTACAAGATAGGAACTAAACTAAGTGATAGACACATTTACACGAAAATTAAGTAATTCTTAGTACACATTCTCGACCAAAAAAAACATGTAAAGAACATATTAGATGACAGAGGTAGCTGGTATTCTAGATAAACCAGTATTATACCAATTATCCAGCAATTTAAGTGTTTCTTTGTGTTGAGTCTAGTTTTAGTTTTCCATATTGTAAAAATACTTTATACACATTTTTAAGAAGAAAAAATCTTACACATGTGGGTTATGTACTGTTTAAACTCATCTCATATATATTTGAAATCATCTACTGGTAATGTAGTCAATCCATGAAAAACTTTTTAAATTTTATATTTCACTCTCATTGTTGTTTAATTGGTAAAAGAAATATAATCATTTTTTCATCTCCTGAAATCAAGTAATTAAATGGATAGTTCCCCGAAACTATTTAATTATTAGGAATCTGATCATACCAATAGTAATTGATGAATGATGTATAAATACAACTAGTTTTGTGTTGGATTCTAGTGATTCAAGTCAGAAAATGTCAAAAGGATAAGGAACATGATTATAGCAAAACATTGAGATCCGTGATTGGTGGATTAACAAGAAGTTAACAAATTTAGAAAATCGCATATTATCTTCTTGCCCCAAACATATCTGACGTTTTACTTGCCTTCTTGCTATTTTAGCCCTGTTCTTTTCGTGAACGTGGCGACCAACGGCTGCGACTGAAATTTAAGCTATTATCACGGCAAAAATAAGTCAACCACATCACTTATGTAACAAATCCAGCATGTTTTTTTGACGCTGCGGCAGTAAAGGAGGAGTAAAATGAACGCTGAATATTTCAGCGACAACTGAATTTCATCTTTTGTTCTTCCGGCAGTTCACTCGCGGCCACTTCAATTTTCCGTACCGTTTAATTTGCTTAAGTCGCACTGTATTTTCTCTGCCGCTGCCGCTGGTTCCGCGTTCGTATAAAGAACAGGGCTTTTGCTGTTCGGATTTTTGTCTTTCAATAGTTACAGTGTCGATTCTGATATTATGATATTGAAGAGAAAAAAGAAAGGGAGCACTTTCTGTGAACTGAAGCATGTTACGCAGATCGCACGGGCCGTGCCGACTGCCGACCAAACCCCCACTCAATGTCTCTCCTACACTACACATGCTTGGCTTTTTTCTTCTTCATTCTCTGCTCTCTTTTTTTTTGTTATTTTAGAATATAATAAATTTGACATGAAGTAGTTAAACATCTCTAAAAGTTTTTTGTTTGATCTCCACTCTGAGATATATCTTTAAACATGGCCGTTTATGTTATTCATTATTATTTTTACATAGATAGATCGAGTTCTCTTATCAAAACCCATATTCTCTAAATTGGACTAAGACTTAATTAGTGCATGTACGTAGACTGATAAACACACCCATATGTGCGTGTACACTAAACGACATATTGAACATTTAGATGATAAAATAAATGAGTTTGTGATACAAAAAAAAAAGAAAAATTTCATATGATAGTCATTTTTAGTTTATTTTCACAAAAATAGCTCTTAATGAATAAAATGACTAAAATAAGTTTTATTAAAAGGTAAAATTCATTTTTATCCTAAGGTTAACTAATCTAAACTTATGGTTTAGAGTTACGGGATGAGTTTTGGGATAGGGTTTCAAATTTTTTTAAAATAATATTAAAATTTTCAAAATAAAAAAGAGTTATTTTAGCTATTTTTTTTTAGAACTATTTTGTGATAAAAATTTAAAATGGGTTATTTGAAAGAATTGCCCAAAAGAAAAAGAATATATCAACAATAAACTCAAACGGGTCCTCTAGATGCAATTTACAACGGCATAGTTTTCACTCACTTGCGTAAGCCAGCATAAAAAATTTGACCAACTAGTGTTGTATCATGGTGTTAAAGAACAAGTGAACCTATAAGACAGGTTATTTACTTTCGAATTCAAAAATATACTTTGATATTTCTAATGGGAGAAATACGAATTAGTTTGATATTCCAAATATATGGGAGAAATACGAAGAAAAACTTGACCTCTCTGATGTCACCATGCTGATGATTGCATCACTGCCACCATGCTGATGTTTGTATAAATCACTGCCACCATGCTGATGTTTGTATAAACATTCTAGACTTTATCATACAACGAACTTGCGACAAAATAATACAGAAACTTCTTGGTCAGCGCCTAAATTGCATATTACCGTTCAATAGTTTAGATTTGACTTTGAAAAGCCTTTGTACATTTTCTAAGACTGACCTTCAATAAGTTAACGGTATGACTTTTCAGCAGTGATAGACACCATACAAAAAGTTCTGGTCGCCAAAAACATAAGCGTAACCTAATTTGTTATGCTACTTGAGTACTAACCAGCACCGGTCTCTAGGAACGGTTCATAGCCTCTCAATACGTAATGTTTTTGTTTTTGTTTTCACAGTACGATACAATCGTGATAGCATGTAATTTTTTATTCAACCATTTGACAAATATTCTTGCGCTAAGAGTTTGTTCTTAAATCTAATGTTACTTATATGACATTCGTTACAATGAAGCTTTCAAAAAATGACAATGGCCTAAAATATTCTATAATTTTACTAGAAAAAAATCAAAATAATATCAGTATTTGGTATTAGTGACATGTTAAATTTGGAAAACTATACATCAAATTAATATGTAACACGTGTACACATGCGAGCACGCAGAAATTACAGTACAACGGTCACACCCCAGAGGCTATATAAAGAGGCTCTATTCCCACAACCTTATACTCGGTCTTCTTCTTCATCTTGAACTGTAACACAATACAGAGAGTGAGAGAGACATATAGCAAACCAAAGTTTCAAACCCATTTCTGAAATCGCAGTTCTAGTAATAATTTCTCCAAAAGGTTTCATTTTTGTTTTTTGGGTCTCAGTTTTCTCAACCATGAAGAGGCTCCAAGGTTTCAAGATCTTTAAATGGATAATCCGAAGTAGAAGAATCCAAACCGGGAAACGCCAATGCCTAACCGGAATTCTCAACCCGGTTTCAAGAATCTGCTCTTTAGCACGGTGTCTACGTCGTGGAGCCAGTAGACTATGCGGAGGAAAGAAAACGGTTCAGACCCGGTTGGGTAACGACCCGAAGTCGCTGGGTATTCCCAAAGGTCATTTAGTGGTTCACGTAGGAGAGTCAGGTGATGATACACGGCGCGTGGTGGTTCCGGTGTTTTACTTTAACCATCCTCTATTCGGAGAGTTGCTGGAACAGGCGGAGCGGGTTTACGGGTTTGACCAACCGGGTCGGATTACGATACCTTGTAGGGTATCGGATTTTGAGCAGGTTCAGATGAAGATCGCTGCATGGGATCATTGCCGACGTAAGTGGAGTTTCAAGATTCTATAGGGTTGACTTACTAAAAATTAAATATTTTAGCTTTTTTATATTTCCTGAGAATAAAGTCAAATGTCAAACAGAGAGATGGGGAACTTTTCCTTACATGGGAGTTCGTATGATTAGTCCAGTGTCGAATAGATGTACAAATATTAAGAAAAGTGTTGTTCGGATCTGGATTATGTTCCATATTTAGTAGAATGAACAAAGAAGAAAATTTCTAAAGTTATTTCATTCAAAAAAGAAGAAAATCGATTGTTGCCAAAAGGATAGAATCTAATATATTAATTTGATTCTTATGGCATCTGCTGGAGTAGCTCAGTTGGTTAGAGCGTGTGGCTGTTAACCACAAGGTCGGAGGTTCGACCCCTCCCTCTAGCGAAATATAGTTTTGTTGATTAACGAACTTTTTGGCTTTTTTCCCAACATCTAAACCAGAGATAATATACCCAACAACTACCAAGAATGATTCTGATACGAACACTCCCTCAAATTGTTACAATCATTTTACGTGTTTTGAACCTGCTCGTTTCTTCAAATGCAAAGAACTTTACTTTTATCTGATCTAGGTTATTAAATATTTTTTTTTGGTGTGGCATTGTCATGGGGAATAAATTTATCTTTTGACATAAATATGGATTACGATTTCAATATAATTAAGACTTTTTATATTTTTCGAGAAAATTGTCGAAGAAACGCTAAACTTATCAAACAAATTGAATCAAACAAACTCCAACTTTCAATTAAACAATTTAAACTTTAATTTCAGCAATAATTTATTTTAATTTTTCTATTATGTAAATTGGATGCACAAAAATTCAATAGTTTAATTATGTTAATGTTTTGTGTGTATTCTAAACGGTTTAACCAATAGAAAATGTCAAATGAGAGTAAAATAGAAAAAAAAATCTGATCTATTAATTTAGAATTTTATTTTAGACCTAACAACTTGTTAGCCATATGTGATATTTAATTTTTAGGCCTATTCAAAACAAACATTTCATTGGATTTAGCCTAAATATTTGCTTATGATTAATGTTAACCAATTTGCTATGTGATCAAAATGGTGGAATATTAGTTAACAATATATATGCTGTTTTTATTGATGTCAAAAAGTTATGAATGATCGAAAGATCCGGTGACCCATAGAGCAATCCGGTTCCTGTTTGGATCGGGTTAAAATCATTGAGAAAATGTAAAAAAGAACATCAACAAAATAAATATCAGAATCATTTAGGAAGAAAACTGTAACTGTTAAACAATAGAAAAATTGTTGTCCATTAAATTTGTAGAACTTACAGACATTTTAATTTAAAGGGATAAATGTGGTTGGTAAAAGCCATAATTTGAACGACGATATTTGATCTACAACTATGTGGCCACTGAATATATTTCGAAACAATATGAATTCCAAACTGTGTTTTGGCAAGTATACCTGCCCCATTGGTCCTTTTACCAAAAACAATTTACAATTTACTGGTGTGACAACTGGTTCAACCCAAGAAAGGATTGTGATGTGGATGCACATTTGGAAACTCCTCCACATCCTTAATTTAATCGATGAAAATCATGTCGTCTTTGAAAATAATAGTTGGTCAGTTTCTTAAAAATTGTTATTTTAACATATTTTCTGCTTGTTTGGTAAAAAAAAAACATTTCTATTTATTATACAAAATAAGTATTTTAAAATTTCAATTTAAATTATATTTATTTTCAATTTAAAATTAACTGCAAACGCATTGATCTTATAATTAATTTTATGTATCTTAAATACTACTCTCTCACTTTCCTTTTATTTTTCGTTTTAGGTTTATGCACACAGATTAAGAAAACATTTAATTTTGCATATTTCTAAAATAAAAACATCATTACCTATACACCTAACCATATTTCAACCAATTAAAAATTAAAATAGAGAATATTGTTATTAAATTTTGAATTAAAAATATAAAACGACACTTAAAATGAAACAAATTTTTAACTTTAAAACGACAAATAATATGAAACGGAGGGAGTAATAGTCACATAGATATAATTGATAAAAACATAAATGCATTTCAATCATTTTTAATATGTATCGAAAAATGTCAAAATAACAATTTTAAAAAAAAACAAAAAGAGTATAAAAGATGAAATATATTACATGTGGTTGGAAAAACCAAACTAAAATAGGAGCCACAGCTCTAAGTTAAGATAATTTAACCCTGAAACCCTGATAGCGAATCTTAACTTCGTAATCGTCCAAATTAATTCAGAAGTGACTTGGTGGGTGTTTTTTTCTCTAACAACGTAAATCATACAATAAGTAAAAGGGGATATACTCTAGCTGGGGTGTCCACGTCGGATAAAATATTTAGCCAATGGCATCGCGTGTTTCTTCCACGTCGGAAACGATTGGGCCTCGATGTTTATT
>NC_027754.1:42420438-42461126 GCF_000695525.1 Brassica oleracea var. oleracea
TATTATATGTGTCATTTATAATTCTAATATGTTAGCTAATTTTTTTTGATCTTGGGTAGTAATTGTGTTGTATATTTTGAAAAAGGAGACTTCTGTATAGTATACTTGAACAAATTATCTTGACAAAGAACTTCGAAAACTTGAATAAATTATGTTAACTTCTGTATAGTATACTTTTTTATAAACATAATTCTTAATTGTATGTTATATAATCAAGTTAGTAATTTATAATACTATCAGGTTATGGTCAACATAAAAATGATAACATAAGATCATAATCAAGTTAGTAATTTATGAGTCTGAAACATATAAACAATTAAGTTGTAGTAAGTAATGTACGTTTTTTTGTTTATTTAGATGTTTCATGAGAAATAAACCCCTTTAAAGTTTGACCAAGTCATTATAAATAAGTTATCAACATAATTGTCATCATATACAATCTCATATCCGAGTACTAAAGATGAGTCATCCACCACCGTATACCTTGGTTCTAAGCGACAAGAGGAAACCAGCTTGCTTCCCTATGCTATATTTGCATCGTATGTTTTAATTTGATTATCAATGTTCTGTGTGCTTCATAATAATAATGTTATTTCCTATGTATGAGATTTGTGTGTCCCTCTAATGCAAATTAAAACTATAATTGGATTTTTCATAAAAATCTCTAAATTTTGCAATTTGGAACCAGAAATCAAAAATTCTGCAGCAAATCAACCAACAATTTTTTTGATATCCAATATGCTGCATATATAAAAGTATATATTCAACTAAGTATCTTAACTCTTCCTTTAGGCCAAAAACAGAGGTATTTGCCGAAAACAAAAATTATGTTAGCAGGAGGATTCGAACCCAAGGCAGTAACCATTTACGAAGGCTCCTCTTCCACTGGACTACAGAGACACTTTGCAAAATATGGCAAATAGATTAAAAATAATAATCATCCGGAGACCCGGTAATTTGACAATCACGTCAGTTCAGAAATACTTAATTGTTTCTTCTTCCTTTTAGCTAGGGAAAACAGACTCCTCCTCTTCCATCTCTCACCCGCTTTCAATCGATTCTCACCATGACTGATCAGAATTCTTCTGCTCGAACTGGGAAGAAGAGGCTTAGCGAGGTTGATAACACAGATGGAGAACGCTATCACTTCCAATCGCGAGTCCCGTTGAAGACGTTTGATGAATGTCTACAGGAAAATCGTTTGGTATTCTCCAGGACCGTTCCGACTATCGAAGGTTACTCTCGGCGTCATCACAGCCACCAAACTGAAATCGGGTATCAATCTCTTTGTCTCTGAGGTTTTGTGGTTCAAGCTTCTTTAGATCCTAGAAATCGGCTTTTAGAGGATGCTTTTAGGGTTATCGATAACGTAGGGTGGTGTTACACGGTGTTGCATGTGAACCCTTTCTGTCCTAGAGTTGTGAGAGAGTTTATCTCTAACACACCGTTCTATGAGGATGGGGCTCTTATTCGGGGATATGTATACCGTTTCTCTCCCGCGGTAATCAACCAGTTGATGATGACACCGCCCGTCGAACAGTCTTTTCCGTGGAAAGACGTTGTACTGAAGCATGCAATCACACATCTCACTGGAGGCGAATGCTCCGGATGGACAGGATTCAATCTAAATGCTCTGCTCAGCCCCTTCTAAGCCCTCTACCGTGTGTGTGAGCGTAACTGGCTTCCAGGTCCGGACACAGATCTAATGATTAAGAAGCGCCTCCGCCTCCTGTATGCTGTTGCTGAGCGTAAAAAAATTGACTTTGGCCAACTTGTGTACGAACAAGTGATCGACATGGCACGTGTTACAGATTTGGATACAAGTCTGATATTTCCGAACCTCATATATCAGCTCTTGGTTCTTCAGAGACAAGTTCCTCTGTTACCGGGAGACGAAGATCCTATAGGAAGAGGTCTGGCCATCTATGACTCAGAACATGAATGGAGTGAAGGAAGTGGTCCAAGGGGACGTAGAAGGCTATGTTAGTTTAATAGCCTATTACTTTTTTTGTTAAGTCCACCGTTCTCTTATTAATGTGGCTAACGTATGACCATTTTGCTAAGTGACTTGTGTATGAAACCTATCCTACAGGCTGTAAACTCAATGACACTATGTTTTTGGTTTGGTATCATTGCCTAATGTTGATGTTGAAAGTACGGAAAATACTCTGTTTTACTCATACATAGAATCATTCTTTCAGAAAGTGATACTATGTCTCTTAAGTAGGTGCATTTTTATCCTATAGGATAGGTTTTGTTTATGACAGGTTGCGCTTTGAAAGTATTGGATTATAAAAGTTGGAAGTTGAATTTCCTCTATTCTCCTAATCCGAAAAATTTAATTCTTAGCTCACATTGTGTTTGTCCATATAATTCATAATATAAACTTAACTAAACGATCAAGGCATGAACGCCAAAGAAACACATCATATAACTTAAAAATGCTAAAAGATCTCTCCTGTACTAACACGATGCATCTAAACAAAAGTAGCAACATAGCTTAATATAAACTCTATACGGAAGAAACCGAAATAATTAATTATAGAGAATTCAAAATTATTTTTATTGCATATATGACAAAGTTTACCATTGACTACGCTGATATGATTCTTTTTTAAAAAACATAACTACCAGAGATCTTTTTAATATAAATGATTATTAATTGATCATATATTTACGGTAAATTTTCATGAGAAAGGGAGGTTAAATATTTTTTTTTTGACCCAGCATTTACAACTTCGACTAAAACATTCCAAATACAATCTTACTCTTAAAACAAGACTTTCTAAACCCGTAATTGCTCCAACATCTTTGCAAGTTTATCTTCCAAACAAACCGTATTCTTTGAACAAGCCTCCCTAAAACCTATCTTTTTCTTGAATAATCCAGCAACGTTATCTATCTTCTTTGCCGGATAATACTCGATAAACAATGTAAGTTAGCAAAAAAAATTATAACTCAACATATTAAGAAGATAATACAATTACCTGATTGATAACAGGATGGATTTGAGGATCATCGGATTCATCAGGAATGGATATCCCACCATCTGACCAAGTCATATCACCCGCTGGTACATATATAATCTAACCTTCTTTCTCGACGATACACAATTCAAACAGCTAGCACCTGATCGGTTCGGTTAATGATTCCATTAATACAGCATATAAACTTCTATACGCTTTCTCTACATCCAGTTTAGACTTAAACTTCTATACGCTTTCTCTACATCCAGTTTAGACTCCCCTCTATTTTGTGGTTATCTTCTGTATACTTTTGATATGTTTTATTCAAAAACATATATTCTACTTGGTGTTCTAAAATATTCGTAACAATGCATCACATGATCATTTGGATTTGTATTGTATAAGTTCACATATTATATCATCTTATAACGCTCTATATTGATATGTTTTATTTTATTAGATAAGTTAATACATAAGATTAAGAAAAAATATGATCTAGGGTAAATTCTTCTTATCATTCTGAGAGGCTAGCTCATCTGCTATTCATTATGTTATATTTAAATTCTACTACAAACCTAAATTCATAGCACCTGATCGGTTCGGTTAATGATTCCATTAATACATCATATAAACTTCTATACGCTTTCTCTACATCCAGTTTAGACTTAAACTTCTATACGCTTTCTCTACATCCAGTTTAGACTTAAACTTCTATACGCTTTCTCTACATCCAGTTTAGACTTAAACTTCTATACGCTTTCTCTACATCCAGTTTAGACTTAAACTTCTATACGCTTTCTCTACATCCAGTTTAGACTTAAACTTCTATACGCTTTCTCTACATCCAGTTTAGACTTAAACTTCTATACGCTTTCTCTACATCCAGTTTAGACTTAAACTTCTATACGCTTTCTCTACATCCAGTTTAGACTTAAACTTCTATACGCTTTCTCTACATCCAGTTTAGACTTAAACTTCTATACGCTTTCTCTACATCCAGTTTAGACTTAAACTTCTATACGCTTTCTCTACATCCAGTTTAGACTTAAACTTCTATACGCTTTCTCTACATCCAGTTTAGACTTAAACTTCTATACGCTTTCTCTACATCCAGTTTAGACTTAAACTTCTATACGCTTTCTCTACATCCAGTTTAGACTTAAACTTCTATACGCTTTCTCTACATCCAGTTTAGACTTAAACTTCTATACGCTTTCTCTACATCCAGTTTAGACTTAAACTTCTATACGCTTTCTCTACATCCAGTTTAGACTCCCCTCTATTTTGTGGTTATCTTCTGTATACTTTTGATATGTTTTATTCAAAAACATATATTCTACTTGGTGTTCTAAAATATTCGTAACAATGCATCACATGATCATTTGGATTTGTATTGTATAAGTTCACATATTATATCATCTTATAACGCTCTATATTGATATGTTTTATTTTATTAGATAAGTTAATACATAAGATTAATTAACCTCCCTTTCTCATGAAAATTTACCGTAAATATATGATCAATTAATAATCATTTATATTAAAAAGATCTCTGGTAGTTATGTTTTTTAAAAAAGAATCATATCAGCGTAGTCAATGGTAAACTTTGTCCTATATGCAATAAAAATAATTTTGAATTCTCGATAATTAATTATTTCTGTTTCTTCCGTATAGAGTTTATATTAAGCTATGTTGCTACTTTTGTTTAGATGCACCGTGTTAGTACAGGAGAGATCTTTTAGCATTTTTTAAGTTATATGATGTGTTTCTTTGGCGTTCATGCCTTGATCGTTTAGTTAAGTTTATATTATGAATTATATGGACAAACACAATGTGAGCTAAGAATTAAATTTTCCGGATTAGGAGAACAGAGGAAATTCAACTTCCAACTTTTATAATCCAATACTTTCAAAGCGCAACCTGTCATAAACAAAACCTATCCTATAGGATAGGTTTTGTTTATGACAGGTTGCGCTTTGAAAGTATTGGATTATAAAAGTTGGAAGTTGAATTTCCTCTGTTCTCCTAATCCGGAAAATTTAATTCTTAGCTCACATTGTGTTTGTCCATATAATTCATAATATAAACTTAACTAAACGATCAAGGCATGAACGCCAAAGAAACACATCATATAACTTAAAAATGCTAAAAGATCTCTCCTGTACTAACACGATGCATCTAAACAAAAGTAGCAACATAGCTTAATATAAACTCTATACGGAAGAAACCGAAATAATTAATTATAGAGAATTCAAAATTATTTTTATTGCATATATGACAAAGTTTACCATTGACTACGCTGATATGATTCTTTTTTAAAAAACATAACTACCAGAGATCTTTTTAATATAAATGATTATTAATTGATCATATATTTACGGCAAATTTTCATGAGAAAGGAAGGTTAAATATTTTTTTTTTGACCCAGCATTTACAACTTCGACTAAAACATTCCAAATACAATCTTACTCTTAAAACAAGACTTTCTAAACCCGTAATTGCTCCAACATCTTTGCAAGTTTATCTTCCAAACAAACCGTATTCTTTGAACAAGCCTCCCTAAAACCTATCTTTTTCTTGATTAACCCAGCAACGTTATCTATCTTCTTTGCCGGATAATACTCGATAAACAATGTAAGTTAGCAAAAAAAAATTATAACTCAACATATTAAGAAGATAATACAATTACCTGATTGATAACAGGATGGATTTGAGGATCATCGGATTCATCAGGAATGGATATCCCACCATCTGACCAAGTCATATCACCCGCTGGTACATATATAATCTAACCTTCTTTCTCGACGATACATTAATACATCATATAAACTTCTATACGCTTTCTCTACATCTAGTTTAGTCTCCCCTCTATTTTGTGGTTATCTTCGGTATACTTTTGATATGTTTTATTCAAAAACATATATTCTACTTGGTGTTCTAAAATATTCGTAACAATGCATCACATGATCATTTGGATTTGTATTGTATAAGTTCACATATTATATCATCTTATAACGCTCTATATTGATATGTTTTATTTTATTAGATAAGTTAATACATAAGATTAAGAAAAAACATGATCTAGGTAAATTCTTCTTATCATTCTGAGAGGCTAGCTCATCTGCTATTCATTATGTTATATTTAAATTCTACTACAAACCTAAATCTTTTAGAAACGTATCTTCCTCTCCCACAACATCAAAGAAACTTATACCACCATTTCGCAGATTAGTGAAAGATGCAAAACGGAAGAACTGTTGCGTGTTGGAGTAAAGGTCAAGGATTTCAAACATACTCGACTATCTTCGCGTCCAGTGACAGAGGTGTGAGTGGAGGGAGCCGTTGAGTTGGTGGAGGAAAGGTTGAGGTTCTGTGAGGAGATTTATAACGTAATGGTTACGCCATCCTCCGACCAACCTATTCAATCTGCAGGTAAGTCCGTTAACTTCTTTCTTCGCCAGAACCATGAGGGCTTTCATCAACCGTTCAATATGAGAAAGGCCATCTTACATTATTTATCTTACTTACGGCTTCTTTAGTTTTTTAAACAATTCCGTAAACTCAATATTCACCAATTCTAAAGTCATTTTAGAAAATTCAATGATTCCATTTCAAACAAGTTATTCAAACTTATTATCAAAAAATAAATTATCAGTGTACTTTTCCGCGCAGCGCGGAGAAAGGATCTAGTACTATTAAAAGTAAAACGTTTGGGTCTTACAATTTGAGTTAACAATTTTTTTGATCTGGCTAAACTGATTCCAAGATAAAAGTAAATAAAAAACATCAAAGAAATTTAAACGGATCAAGTCCTCTCAACAAATTCAACTCAAGAAGTAAGTCCAGTCCACACACTACTACAATGACAAATAATTTTATAGGTTGGGTGTAGAAGAGAGGACTAAGCTGAAATCCTCCCATGGATCCGGTGGGGTCTATAGAACGCTCGAAATATCCTGATCTTTGAGAACAGGGCAGTTTCGGCATCTACTGTATTACATATCGCCTTGTCTGGAGCAAGGGAATGGCAGATGGTTCATGATACTATACTGGTCAAACCGCACACCTCCACTATTACTGGAAACCAACCAATCTTTCCACCTAATCTTACTCTTGTTAACTCTGATGCGTCTTGGTTTCAAGAATCCTCCGCTGCAGGGTTCGGTTGGGGACTAGAAGAATCACAGCGAGGTATACTCATCGAGGGATCTACCCATTCCGACTTTGTCTCCTCCCCCTTTGTGGCTGAAGCTTTAGCGTTAAGGGAAGCCATGATTGCAGTACAGCACTCTCCTAACGTCCGGATGCGATCCGACAATCTCGAGTTTATTAAAGCTATCAACTCGAAGTCTTTTCCTATGGAACTTTACGGAATTCTCAAGGATATCAAGTATCTATCTTTATCTTTCGATTTCATCTTTTTTCTCTCATGTTCAGAGATCTTGTAATGTTCTAGCAGACTCGTTGGCGAGAAACGGTCTCCTCTTTGCCACCCCACTCTGTATTAAACTTTATGAATGAAGTGTTTGTTGTCCAAAAAACCAAGAGCATCAGTTTTAATTGAAGATATATTTCAGTGAGTTTTTTATCAGTAAAAAAAAGTTTTAGCAAAAGGATAGTGGACGAGATGAGATTTTGAATGAAAATTTATATACAAAATTTGAAAGACTCTTGACACGCTTAACTTTGTATAAAATAATTATATATTGTCATACTGTCAAATTTAAATTATATTAAATTATATTAAATTATTATTGTATTAATTAATTATTCAATGCTCTAAAACCAGCAAGTTATTGATACATTGTTGTTTCTGCTTGAGGTTATAACCAAATTGGTTTCTTAGATGCATGTTTTTTAATAAACTAACTTTTCGGGGGAGTAATCTTTTTAAAAAAGCACGCAAAATGATGAATATGATTAATTTTTATTAATTTGTACACTAATATTAATTCTCTTAAGGTTACAAAGTACGCATACTGAAATCTATACTGTAAAGAGAAGATAAAATTTACAAACATAAGCAGGAGAGGACATAGTGTCTCAAACTCTTGGAAGTTTGATTCTAACCTTAAGTTTGGACCCTAGTAGGAAAAAGTAAAAACGTACATTCATTACGACTTCTTGGTCTTTGGGGTTGGAAATTATCAAATATGAGAATAATTATACGTTATACAAACCAGATCTAGTTTTTTTTTTTGGGTCAAAACAAACCAGATATAGTTTAAATTATATTTTATTGACATTGACAAACCCTATGTACACCCTACCCTACCCTAATTATAATTATAATACTTGAAACCATGGTGCCCCTTGCTGCTTTACATGGATTTCTTCGCGCTACTATTTGTATACGTGTATATATACGTCTAATGTACATATATTTATATGATTGTTCTCATCCGTAAGAGTTTCAATATGTCATGGTGAAGAGTCAAAACCCAAAATCATGAACACCAAAGTCTTGGCAGTAATCCAGAAACATCAAATCCTTGCCGCCGACTCTTTCCGGTGACCAAATCGGAAAGTCTGCTCCGGCGCCGGGAATATTATCTTCATTATATAATGTTCCACCAACACCATAATAATTACTACAACTCCTCGAAGCATCAGCTTTAGCAGTGTCGTCCGACCATAAGTAACTAAACAATTCTTCATCGTTAGTAATGTTACTAAGTAGTTGATTTTCATTGTTAATGGAACTGTTTTGACCAGTAGCAGTGCTGCTGCTTTCCTCTTCTGTAGTCGTGCTATTAGTCTGTACGTTTTTGCTGCTTCTGCTCTTTGGTTCCATTAAGATATTATCTGAAGTTGAAGAACTACTTTTGGGATTATCAGTGTTATTAGGTTCTTGGTTGAGAGGTTGATGAGTCACAGGGTCGATTCCCATCTTAACAAGTTTTTTCTTGATGTGAGTATTCCAATGGTTTTTTATTTCGTTATCTGTTCTTCCGGGTAACCTTGAAGCTATCTTAGACCACCTATAATACACCAATGGTTTAAAATAAATATTAATCACAAGAATCATATATATATATATATTAGGAAGTGTTGGTGGAGAGGTCCAAATCTTGGAATATAAAAACAAGAAATTGATGAAATAAGTTAACTATCTTCCGAAGAGAAAGACGTTACTTTGTCTTGAAGTTTATTTCATAGAAATATAAATGCAAATGGAAAATTTAGTTCTCTATATGATTCTACTATTTGACAATCTTATTTGGAACTGTCTAAATTTTTATTTGGCAAAATATACACAACCCACAACATGTTGGATAATTTAAATATACATGCAAATTTACTTCATAAATTTTCTCTACTATACACTATCCCAACCAATGTTTATCTTAGGTCTCTTGTTTTTGTTTTAAAACATAAGATTTTAAATTTAACACAGATGTAAACCTGTAAAGCTTCGCGTAAGAATTATGTGGAACTAGCATATAATTAGTATTTAGGTTTACTTGTTGCCGAGATGAGCATGAAGATCGATGACAAGTTGTTCCTCATCGTGAGAGAGAAGGCCTCTCTTCAAGTCAGGCCGGAGGTAGTTGGTCCACCGGAGGCGGCAGCTTTTCCCACAGCGGCGGAGACCGGCCAGCTTTGGCAAAGCACGCCAGCAACAATGGCCGTTGGTGAGTATGAAGTTTATGAGCTTCTTGTCTTCCTCCGTTGTCCATGGCCCTTTCTTCACCTCTAACTTGTCACAGCATGGCTGCCTCCCCATTAAATATTATTGCGTATAAATATGTTTGATTGCATATATGTTCGAAGGGATTGTGAAGTAATAGAGAGTAGAGAGAGGGAAGAGAGGTGCGAAGATTAAAGGTATTGAGGATGGAAAATCTCTTGCAAGATATGTCAAAAGCTTACCAAAGCTCACCCACCTATATATAACCTTATAACCACACCTTTTCCGAAAATTGTTAATAAATAAATTAATAACTTTGCATTTGCATATATAAGAGTTTTCATTATAACCCTATTAATTCTAGCACATAACAAAAAATTTAGTGTCATCATGGCAAAAAAAACTTTAGAAAATATAAAAGGTGTGGTTAGAAACGTTAAAATGATGGTAAAAATATGGTGCGGTAGCCAAGTTCACATTGGAAGTTTTTGGGGTGCGTGATTTATATACCCTAGCATGCAAAATAACGTATAATTTGTTAAAAAGAATTATACTATGTTAAAACATGTAAAAATGAATGATTTAATTTATTTTTGATTGCATATACAGTATATATACTATGTCGATAGACTATATTTGCGAAGTGATTTTGCCACATATCTTTTCTACCATCAATTTCACAAAACAAATATGACATGGATACTGAAATTGATGACATGTCTTATAGTTTAATATGATATGGACAATTGCATTTAATGTTAATTTATATTTTTGGTAAACTTTTTAAAATATGGTAATAACTCATATATTACATTTCATGTCAATTTATATTTTTGGAAATTTTTTTTGTATATGAGAATAACTCATAAATCATCATTAAAATAAATATATTCAAATATAGCATTATAAATTTTGAAATATAATTTATTTATATATTTTTAAATTATATAATTTTATTACTAAAATTTTCAAAAATGTATACATTTTTTTTAGAAATTATAAAAATTTAATCGTAAAATTATTATTTTCTTATATATCTACAAATTTTATAAATATTGTTTAGTTTTCATTTTTGGTAATTATGCAACTTTTAAAAATTTATTTAATATATTTAATTAAAATAAATAGATAGAAAAATCTATCTAAGATTATAATTTCAAATATATACATGCATATTCTTAAATATAATTTTTATGTTTAATTAAATCAAATTTATATTAAAAATTTGATACAAAAAAGAAAATTTACAATATTAATAAAATTTTATTTTAAAATATAATTTATATTTATCTATTAAAAATATTTTAATTTTTTTTTAATGCACATGGTGCAGGAAGACACCTAGTTGATATATATATTAGTGGTTTGAAAATCACATGTGATAGTTGAAAATCAATAAATTAACATATCAATATATATAATATATGCATGTTAAAAATGGAAAATAAGCAAAGTTTTCTTTATACAAGCGACAATATTGTCTTGATATTTCTTTATAGTCACTAAAAAGAACCACCAAAATATTTATTACCGTCTCTTTTTCAGAAAAAAAGAAAGAAAAAGAATTGGAATCTGTCTAGAATTTATGATGTAACGTATCGTATATATACCGTCCTTCACTTCTTCATAGTTAATAATAGAACAAATAAAGTCTAAATAAGTATCATGCATGTGCTTCGTATGTATATACGACGGTATGCAGTTATTCAAGAAGACTACGAAATCTTTTTTTTTTTTGTAAACTGATTTCTTAATTTAAATAAGAGACCTAAAATGTTTTACAAAAGGCCAAAGACTTTAGTTTACTAACAAGCCCATAGAATCACGATTAGTTAAGCCTTAGTAGAAGAAAGTCCAAAAAGGATGGTGAAGGGACAAAGCGTTGAGACAAAAAGCGGAGTAGTCAATGGCGATCATCCAAGCCGGAACCAACTCTGTATCATGGTTGATGCTCGATTCGGATTGCTCTCCCTGAAGCTTTGCATTTTGTTTCTCAGCTGGCGGTCAATCAGTTTGAAGATCTGGTCCGTCGTTCGGAAAGTATTTGTGTGGAGTCTGCTGTTCCTCTCGTTCCAAATCCAATACACCGTTGTCTGCCAAGCAAGGAGGATTAGTAATCTCTGTGCTGTCGGAGTTGATAGGGTAGTCATCTGCGCTAGTGAGTCCTGCCATGTTCGAATAGGCAAAATCTGAAGGCGCCTCGCCACCATGTTCCACATATCATAACTGAAGGGGCAAGCAAAGAACAGATGATCTCTGCTTTTATGATTCTGGCTGCAAAGCAGACATCGGTCATCTACTTGTAATCCCCATTGAATGAGTCTGTCTCTTGTTGGGATTCTGTTCTGGATCACTAGCCACATGTGGAAGCTATGTCGCGGGATGGCCCTTAAAATCCAGACAGCAGCAAACCAATGGACATCAGGGTGCGGTTGAGCAAGGTAATCATAAAGAATACCTGTTTTGAAAGTAGGATGCACTTGCCCATTTATTTCCCACTCATAGTAGTCTTGATTCTCAGTTAGTTTCACAGTTGTCAGGTAGGAGTAGAGCTCAATTTGCGCTTCAGTTCGAGCTGGGGGAAGGGTCCAGGAGCCATTGGGACACAAAGAGGCAACTGTAGGCTTTTGCGGAATGCCCAATCTTGAGTTTCTACCTGAGAGATGAGTGTATAGGTCCCCAAACGAAGTCCAATTATCCGACCAAAACCGAGCTGTTTCTCCATTTTGGAGCCTGAGCTTTATCAAGGGAAATACCACACTTTTCAGCTTGAGCAGTTTGTTTACTAGCCAGGAGTAGGCTTGCTTGGGGGTTGTTGTCCAGTAGTTATGTACCGAGCCTTTAAGAATCACCTCCTTGAACCAAGTTACCCATACTGACTCAGGTCTGAAGAAGAGCATCCAAACGAGTCTGAACATACACGCCTTATTCCAGGTACACAAGTCTTTAACACCTAAGCCTCCCTGTCTTTTTGTTAGCACAACTGTTTCCCATGAAACTCTTGCCGTGTTATGACCCTCCAAGCTACCTTTCCACAGGAATTGATTACGGAGAGAGTTTATCCTCGCAATGCATGCTTTTGGCAATAGAAAAGCAGAGCACCAGAAAGTATTGATTCCAGCGATCACCATTTTTATAAGCAGCAGTCTTCCCGAGAAGGAGAGTGATTTTACTGACCATGGGGAGAACTTGGTCTTGATTTGGTGAATGAGAGGCTCAACACTCACAGGAGACAGCTTCTTAGAGTTTAACGGTACCCCCAAGTAGCGGAATGGAAGCGAGCCTAGCACCATACCCGTCGAAGTTTGAATCAGGTCAGTTTCAATTCGCGATAACCCTGAAGCATAGAAGCTAGTTTTTTGCATACTAACTGCCAGACCTGATCGCTGCTCATATTCTTTCAAAACTTGCAGAACTTGCTGAACGGAGCCAATGGAACCATCAATGAAGATCAGTAGATCATCAGCAAAGGAGAGATGGGTAAGTTTGATAGAGGAACATCGTGAATGGTACTGAAAATTTCCTTGCGCCGCCGCTCTGTTTAGCATATAGGATAAGCAGTTCATTGCAATCACAAATAAATAGGGCGAGAGAGGATCCCCTTGTCTTAATCCTCTCTTTCCTTTGAAGAAACCGTGAACTGACCCATTGTAGCCAACCATATAACTTGAAGTACAGACACAAGCCTTTAACTGCCTGATGTAACGTGCAGGAAAGTGAAGTCCCTCAAGGCAGGAGAACATGAACTCCCAAGATAGTGTATCAAACGCCTTCGCAATGTCCACCTTAATGGTGATCCTCTTGGACCCTTTGTTCTTGTGATAGCCATTTACCAGTTCACCTGCTAGGGTAGTATTCTCGACAAGTAGTCTCCCTTTTACAAAAGCTGTTTGACTTGGTAGAATTAAGTTAGATAGAACTTGCTTCAGGCGCTTGAGTAAGAGCCGCGAGATGACTTTATAGATAGTGTTTAGACAAGAAATATGCCGGAACTCTCTTATCTTTGTCGCGCCTGGGAATTTTGGGACTAAAACAAGAATTGTTGAATTGGCTGTTGCAGGCAGGAAGTTTGTTGCAAAGAAATTCTTGATCGAGGCCAATACTTCAACACCAATGAAATCCCAAGAGGCTTTGAAGAACGCAGAAGTGAGTCCGTCTGGGCACGGAGCCTTGTTAGGGTTCTGTTTGAAGAAAGTAGACTTGATCTCTTCTTCCGTGGGGTGGTCAACATCAGTTGGAGTAGATGTTCAGGGAAAGAGAAGCCTGTGAGGTCTGCAAACCAATCGGGGTGAGAGCGAAGCTGAGGCGGTTGATAGTTATGCGGTCCAAGTACTGACCGGAAATGATTTACAGCATGATCACTCATCGCCTGTGGGTCCGTAATCCATGTATCTCCAGTCATAAAAGCTCTGATAGCAGTATAACACGCTCGTGTTTGGCAGATTCTGTGAAAATAAGTAGTGTTCATGTCTCCTTCTCTGAGCCAGTTAATGCGTGACTTTTGCCTGAAGAAGATCTCCTCAATCTCACGCAGGAAGTTCCATTTTTGGTGTAGCTCGCGTTCTACTTGGAAGGTGATTGGTGTTGGATCTTGCAAAGCTTGTACCTACGTAAGTTGTAACAAACCGTTAGTCTCATTAACTCTCTCTTGAATCTTTGAATAGTTTTCTTTGTTTAGGAGTTTTAAGTCTCGCTTAATGAGTTTGAGCTTCCAGCACAGCTGCACTAGTGTTTGACACTCGTTTCCTGCAAGAATCCATGCGTCTTTTAGTAGCTTAGTGAACCCCGGATGTTTGATAAGGTAGTTTTGGAATTTAAATGGTTTTTTTCCGGCTGTAAGGAGGTTAAAGGCTAGGTCTAGGACACATGGGGCGTGGTCTGAGAAAAGGGGAGGGAGATAGGTGGCTAGGGCGTGCGGAAAGACAGACACAGAGGTATTGTTGACCAACAATCTATAGAGTTTCTTTGAGATTGGGCCATAGGGCTGAGAGTTGGTCCAGGTATGAGTAGCACCAATGTATCGGAGATCAAAGAGACCAAGTTGCATCATACAATCCCGAAGCTGGCACATGAGATAATCAGGCCCATTGATGTTAGGATCAGAATGTTCCGAGGGGTGCATTATCTGATTCAGGTCACCTCCTAAAAACTAGCAGCTACTGTCTAAGTCGTAGGTTGATTGAAGTTGAAGGAGTTTAGTCCAAAGATCAACCCTTTCCGAGCTTAGATTAGAAGCATAGATAATAGATTAGTAGACTGGAGGCTTATTGGGAAAGAATAACTTGCAAGTTATGCATTGGCGACTCTGAGCTAGGACTTGAACTCTTAGGGTGTCCCTCCAGATAAGAATGATTCTACCATCCGGATCAGAGGAGTGATTGGAGGTAAAGTTCCAGTTCGGGCAGAGGGAGAAGAGAATAGGGCTAAGGGAAGGCTGTTTAATATGTGATTCTATTATAGCTCCAAAAAGAGGCTTGTTAGAACTAAGCCAAGTACAAAAAGATCTATGCTTGGTCGGGTCATTTAGGCCTCGAACATTCTAAAAAAAGAGTTTGACACTCATCAGGCGGTAGGTTGAGGATCCTACGAGGGAATGGAGGGACCTCGAGAAAAAGAGCTAGAAGAGTTAAGCAAAAGAGTAGAAGGCGAAACAGTCAAGGAAATGGTTTGAGAAGGGTTGGGAGGGTGAAAAAGTGAGGGGTCAGGGAGGGCGATGGACGCAGAGAAGGGGTTTGAGTTTGTGGTTAAGGGAGGAGAGAGGGTTGGTGATGAACGAGATCTTTTTAGAGAAGGTCTTTTGATAGGTTCAGGTGTAAGAAAAAGGTTTGATGGTTTAAGAGGCGGGATGAAAGAGGGGTTTAGAGAGCGAGATGAGGTTTTGTGATGAGATGGGTGAGACAGTGAGAGTTGGTTTTCAGAGGGTGGAGGAAGTGTTGTATTTTCAGGCTCAGAGATAGGTGAAGGAGGGGGAGCGGGAGCAGAAGCTACCACTTCAGAAGAAACCATCTGAGAGGCAGCAGCTGCAGAGTTCTGAGGTACATGGCGATATCTTTTACTCTGCTAAGGAGACACTTTTGCAGGCACTGATTTTTTCTTTGCAGCATCAGATTCATTTGGTGGAGGCGCATAAGAGAGGCAGTTGCGAACTATATGGCCAAGCTCGTGGCAGTGCGAGCAAGTTGGAGGAACCCACAGATAATGAATTGAGACTTCAACAACCTCGCCATCTTCCCTTTCAAATTCAACAACACTAGGAAGCGGCTGCGTAAGATCTACCTCCACTTTGACATGCGATAAGGTTAGACTGATAAGATTTTTGGTAAAATCATCAGTCTCTTTTGGTTCACCAACTAAACCAGCCACTAAGCTCATTCCTTCATCATGTCTTAGGTCTAGAGGTACTCCAGTGAGATGAGCCCAGATCTTTATAACCTTGAGAGGTGGAGTAGATTTTGAGTGAGCCGATGACCATTGCGCCGTGTGGAACATTGAGTCCCCAACATACCAGATACTCTTCTCAAGAATCTTCTCTCTAAGGTAGTCACTTTGAATCCTTACAATTGTTGAGTGATTTACTGGATTGTTATGAATCTCCAAACGCTTTCTTTTACCCCTCATGTGGTTAAGGACACTTTGAATCTGGTTGAAAGGAAGAGCTTTCCCATTAAAGTAACAGATTATAAAGTCTTTGTGTAACTCTGCTCCTTTTTGAAAAACAGAGTCAGGGATAAAAATTCGTGGGTGATCATTTGCTCCAATGGTAACTGGAGCAATCCTTCTTAGAGTCTTATCTTCAGACCTCCGGATTCTCTCAACCAGGGTGGGGACGTTTACATCTTTTGGAGGTGGAAATGTGGAGTTACAGTCTAGGGTTTCGTTCTGAGTTATTGGGTTAGGGTTATGATTTCGTAAGGGGAGCAAAGGGTTTGAGGAGGAGGCTTTATTGGTTTGAAGAGGAGAAGTAGTTTTGGGTGGGAGAGTTTTTAAAGTTTGGCTACGGTTGAGCTCAGATTGAAGCTCATGAACAGTGACGTTACCATATCCATGAGCAGGAGCAGTGGGGGGCATGACTACATCAACTACTTGTGAAGCAGCTTCAATACTCTCAGTTTTAGCTGAGGCCATAACGATATAGCAGTTGGGGGGCTGGCTCCTTTACATACTGTAGAGGAAGTTACAGATCTATAAAAAGTTTTTACAGATTTTTGGACAGTCTTTGCTTCAGAAAGGGAAGGGAAGTTGTTTGGAGAGAGAGGGGAGGAGGGATCAGGAGGGTCAGGGAGGGCGGGCAGAGGGTCAGGGGATTCACCAGCAGCTTCAGACGGAGGATTCCGGCCAGAAACGTGGCCATGGACACGCCATACACTGTGCATCGAAGTTTGTGTCAGAGAGCTTTTGACAATTTTTTTTTTATTAAAACAATTTTTGTCGACTACTACAAAATCTTTGTTATTCGATTTCTTATGGTCTATTGTTATGATGTGTATCGTCAATTTATCTTTTGTTTAGCAATGTTTCAGTCTAGTGGTTTTGATGTATTATCTGTGGAGTTGAACTATTTTAAATTTCTAATGAAAGTTTGGTTTGAAGAAAAAAAAAAGGGGGTCTAAATAAGAGTATCATGCATGTGCTTCATATGTACATATAGATAATATTTTAAGGTACACATATATAACATATGTATCATGATGGGGAAAGTTCAACAGTTAGAGAGGAACTTTTGTATCTTATTTTATCTAGCTATGATTTTATATAATATCATACATATGTATGCAATTGTTCATTTAAATTTTATATCGTAGTGTTCATTTTAAAATACACAATTGATCAACTGCTTAATTATCTAAAATGAGTTTCCTATATTAACAAGATTAATCTAGTAAATAATGATTAAGGTAAGGAAATATATTCGGTCTTACTTTGTCAAATCTGTCGCAAAGAGGCTCAGAGAAAGGAGTCCTGGGGATGTTGCGTTTGGTTGGTGAAAATGACTTCTGAACAAATACGAAAGGATAGGGTGCGTGCCTATGTACGCAAACACACGTGCGACTCATACATTTGGACACGAATACTTGTTCAATATCAAATAAATTAAATGTAGTTTGTATTTACCATAAATTTTAATAGCTAAAACTAGTAACCACATTTGTCCAAAAAAAAAACTAGTATCCATGAAGTTTATACTAGTTGACAAAATTATGCATAGTCAAGTGAATTTTTAGTAGCTATTAGTGGCATTTGTAATTTTATATAAGTTTTATTTCTCAAAATTACCATAAGATATTAATAAATTAAAACCAAATTTAATATTTTATGTTTTTATAAAAGTTATGTTTAGTTAAAATATTTGTAGTTGATCATTCGACTATTTATTGTTCCAAAATTCATTTGCAATACCTATTGATCATATAAGAATTTGTCCATGGTTTAGTTTTTAGGATATCATATAATTCGTTTGATCCAGTTTTGATATGGTAAATTAGAACAGATCTAGAGATACGGAAAAATACTGTAAAATATCAGATAATCTTCTACAAAAGGGATATGCTAGTATATAATATTTGGAATACTTTTATAAAATGATGAAACATATGTAGTATCACTAGTATACCAAAATAAGAGTTGCGACCAACTTTTAAATGAATATAACATTTCTAGGTTTCTGGACGTAATATACTGTATTTTAAAAATTAATTTGAGGCATTGAACTGCAATGCCAAAATATTAATTTATTTTCTTAAACCTGAAATGAGTTTTGCAAACAGAGTTTGTTGACTATGCTTCTAATGGATTCATATAACCATTTCCATAATTTCCATAATTTACATTGTTAGTTTATTTAAAACCTGTTTATGTTCATATGGTATAAAACCAGAAGAGTGTATTTTTCTGTTCTTTGTCAAGTTCAATTCAACCAAAAAGTTAGTAATTAATGCTTTACAGTCCTTTTCTTTGGTTCAGATTTTTCTGATTTGTGTTTAGAACTACGGCTCAAAATAATATTTAAATACAATAATTTTCCTAATTAGATTTGTCCACACCAAATACATATATATGTTCATCTTCGTTGCCCTGTGAGTGTGAGTCAGTAAAAACTAGACTCACGAAAGTATAATTCACTAAGTAATGCACATATTAGTGAATTACTGTCGTATCAAATTAATAAAAATAAAATTAAAACGTCGGTTAAAGCATATGTCGAAATTAATATATTTTTTTTCTTCAGGGAAATAAATTCTTGCATATCACAATTGCTTCGTACACCTTGTGTGTCTCTTGCCTTCTTTGTAATCATGGCCCTAGAAAAAATGTAGCATCCTTGTATTTGTTTCCGTGTGATCAAGTCCCAGGTGTTTGTTCCCTGTAATTAAGACTACCCTAATCGTTTTTTTTTCTTAAGAGACTACCCTAATGCATCAAAAAAATACCAAAAAAAACTGAAGTACTTCCTTTTCTGTTAATCTAGAGAAGTAAATTTGTATAAAAAAAAGTAGGGCTGGGCAAAAAACCCGGATCCGAAAAATCGAACCGAACCCGATAAAAAGTCTAGACTAATTAAAACTCAGATTAATCCCTCAAAACCCATTTAAATTAGGGGAATATTGAGAGATGAATTTGTGTAGAGTTTGTGAATTTTGAGGGTTGATAGATTTAAAAAAATTACGTGGACTGTAAAAATTTATATACATTCACTTATGAAATTTGATCATAACTTTTTTATATTGATATAGATTTTCATGAATTTGTATTACCTCTTTTCTATCATTTTTTTGTAAAATAAATATAGAATATATTTATTTTCTAAATCATATAGCATGATTATTTATTTTTTGCTTTCAAATTAAAAAGAAAATAATACTGATACATACAAAATTGAATTTTTTTCTTAAATAGTCATTTTAAAAGATTTTGTCACAAAAGAGCATTAAAAAAAAAAATGACCAAAAGAAGTTTCATTAAAAATGTAAAAGACTATTTTACCTCTTACGGTATAGATGTATAAGTAGTAAGAAAATAAAAAAAATGAAAAGTTGTTTTTATATTTTTTTTCAAATTCGAACATTTTTATAATTTTTCTATTTAAAAAATAATATTTTTTTTGAAATTTTTCTTTTTGAAATTCGAAAATGTTTTTGAAAGTATTTAAAAAAATATTTTACAATTATTAAGATTTGTAAATGTAATTATTATTATTTATGTTAAAAAATATAATATTTTTAAAAATAATTATATATTCAAAAATGTAAAAATATATAAATGTAATGAATTATAGTTTTGAACATATAATTTAGATTTAAGGTGCAATAGATATTTGGAAAGAATAATTTTTTTTTTCTAGTAATTTTATCACAAGGATATTTTTGAGTAAAAATGAATAGAATTCATCTCTCAATAACACTAGATTTAGTTAGAATCAGAGAATCAATAATAACTAAACGTTTTGAATAACAAGAGATTTGAATGGATTTTGAAAATTCTTGAACCAATAATAATGGATTCTACTAAGATTTTTGAAATTCATTCTTAAAATTCACAGACTCTACACAAGTTGTTTTTATATTTTTTTTCAAATTCGATCATTTTTATAATTTTTCTACTTAAAAAAATATTATTTTTTTGAAATTTTTCTTTTTGAAATTCGAAAATGTTTTTTGAAACTATTTAAAAAAATATTTTACAATTATTAAGATTTGTAAATGTAATTATTATTATTTATATTAAAAAATATAATATTTTTAAAAATAATTTTATATTTAGAAATGTAAAACTATATAAATGTAATGAATTATAGTTTTGAACATATAATTTAGATTTAAGGTGCAATAGATATTTGGTAAGAATAATTATTTTTTTTCTAGTATTTTTATCACAAAGATATTTTTGAGTAAAAATGAATAGAATTCATCTCCCAATAACACTAGATTTAGTTAGAATTAGAAAATCAATAATAACTAAACTTTTTGAATAACAAGAGATTTGAATGGATTTTGAAAATTCTTGAACCAATAATAATGGATTCTACTAAGATTTTTGAAATCCAAAACTCAATAACAATAGATTCTTAAAATTCACAGACTCAACACCTTAGGTATCCAGACTTCGGAGATAGAAGTTTGGTGCACAAAAAAAAAGGTATCGAGGCTTCCGCTCCACCACTTTCCTCTATTTTCTCTACAACTCTCATGTCTAATTATTAATTAAAATATAAGACTCTTAATCATCGCTTCTTTCCTTAATCAAAAGTTTTAAGTCACCCTCTTGCTTTACTCCCATTTTCAAGTTACCACTTGCGTAACGTACGAGTAATGCCATCGTCATTCATAATATATTAGCTAGATCTTGATGGTGTGTCCACACGGATGTTTGTTTTAATTTGTAAGAATATTATAAATTTATAACTTATTATTAATTGTGAGATTTTAAAAATTATGGTCCCATTATATATTATTTTTTAACTATTATTGTACTTGTAATACAAATAAAAAAATACTAATACATTCATATATCAATTTTTTTGTTTCATTGTTTATTTGATATTGTAACCCAAATATTATAATTATTTCTAGTATTGTATATCTAATTCTATTTCGGTGGTCTATAAAAAAATTAGGAAAATGTTTACTCAATCTATTAGTTCATTTGTATTGTATTTTTTATATTTATTGAAAGCAATTTTATAATCGTTATTGGAAAATACATTAGTAAAAATCATTTTTTGAATACATGTATATTTTTGAATCAATTTTTGTTTTGAATTTTGTTTAATGATTAATTTAGACAAAATATGTTTTTAGTTAATTAGATTGGACCAGTTGCACAAAAAAGTAATTAGATTGAGTAATTTTCGTATATTTTAAATCTGGTCCAAACAGATAATTTATAAAAATATAATGGACTTCAAGTTTTTTAATAACATAAGCCCATTATTTTTTTAATATACTGCTATTCATATTTTCAAAAAACATTATATTTCTTTTTAATTATGTTATTCTTGTTTCCAAACATTCCCAAAGGTACTTCTACTTTAATAAAATAGAAGATATAATATTGCAAAAATATGTTGTTATTTATTTTTTCATGTCACTATTAAATATCATATTTGTGTCATCATATAATTAATTGTGTTTTATACCTACCATCATATAAGTAATCATATAATTAATAGTATTTTATATGTATCATCATATAAATAATCATATATATTATATTTTTAAAACTTAATATGAAATATAAAAATCATAATTTACGTTGGTGTTTGAAATTGCTTTGTATTGTATTTTTTAAATATATTTTAAGAAAATTATAATGGTTATAAAAAAATATTTTAGTAAAATCAATTTTTGAATATATACATATATATATATTTGATATAAATCAATTTTAAATTAATATTTGATTTGAAATATGTATATAATATTTAAATTTTATTTTATGATTATTTTAGACAAAGATGTTTTTAGGTAATTAGATTGAGCCAGCCATTTTCGTATATTTTAAAGCTGACCCATATATATAATTTTCAAAATAAATGAATTTCTAATTTTTCTTGATAACATAAGCCCATTACTTTTTTCTTTAATATATTGCTATCCATGTTTCCAAACAACGCTATATTTTTTTTTAACTGATATCTATGTTACCAAACAAAAGTTTAAAGTACTTCTACTTTAATAAAATAGATACATTATGCATATATATATATATATATATATATGTAAAATGTTAAATATTGTTGGACCCAATTTTGGTCATATTGTTAATGGGCCACGATCGACCAAATGGGCCGCGAAGATTTGAAGCCTAGTGCGAGTATTCGAGCTCCAAACGAAGACTTCGAAGATCTGGAGATTGCGGAAAGACTGCTGAGATCGCGGAGCGGTTGCGAGCACCGCGAGAGCAGCATGCTATAAAGTAAGAGGAACGGACTCGAAGAATGACACGTTGAAAACCCTAGAGAGAGCGACACCCACATTTCGACCTTGTTTTCATCAACCTTTAGATCTTTTCTTTGCACGATCTGATTGTAACATTCGATCTTATTTTACTCATTGTATTCAATCTCATTCATCAATAAAAGTCCATTTTTGCCTAGCGAAAACTGATTATATCGTTGTGTTCTAAAGATATCGTTGCCTACATCATTTATCTTCTCCTGATTAAACTCCCGATCACTATCAAATTGTTAGTGTAGATCTTAGGATCTACAAATATTATTACCAATTTTTTAATTTTTGGACAGACATTATAGAGAATAATTAGGAGTGGAAAAAATCATCAACAGAACACAAAAACAATTACAGACAACAACAAAAAACCCGAGCATGAGCAGCACAGTGCAAGCATTTAACAAGATTAATAACGGGACGGGCTCGGACCAAGCAACCCGGGAGCTAGATGAGTAGTCGAGTGGTTGCCGCCAGCTACCGAGAGAAGGGCGTCCACAAACCCTGAATGCTACAGTTTTTACAGCTTTCAACCGGTACATAGAGCGCTTGGAAGCGAAGAATCCAAACACGAACTTAAAGCACGAGATGTAAAAAAGACCACCAGCGGTACGAGGAGAAGCCGAAAACTGACGATGCCGTTGTTCAGCGATTTACACCAAAGATTACCGTCTCTTTTGCATTCTACCGTGACCGTATACATCCATCTAACCGTGACCCGTATAGAGAAGACGGATCGAACAACCCTCCGGAGGGTACAAAACCATAACCGGAGCTGGCATTTTTTTTAAACGAAAACAACACTTTACATGTTTCAAAGCATTATTAGAACAGAAGCCACTTTGGTAAAACCAGTTATTAAAAAGGGAAGAATTGAGCAAATAATATCCTTTCTCACTGCATAGTTCGCGTGACATATTTGCATACTCGAATTAATATTTCTATCTTTTCACCAATTGTTATTTGGACTAAAAATCACCAAAGACGAAACCTTTTTTTTTTTAACGAAAAAAAAAATACAAAATTGGGTGATATATGGGTTAAATCTTCCGTGGGCTGTTGGATCTTGCACCGCGACGATCAAATATCTGTAAGGCCAAAAATGTTTATGTAGTAAAATTGAGGCCAGGACAGATTTCATTCTCTACAATTAAGCCCAGACCCGTCACTTTGATTGAACGATAAACGTAGCTGCTTCTGTCTCACACTTCAACAACAAACGAACAAAGTATACGACGAATTCGTTGCCGGAGAAGATACGTCGTTCAGTTTTGTTTCTGTCTTATGTTTGTTGGATTGTTTGAGGCTTTGTGTAAGATCTATCTTAAGGTTTTGTTTTCCTAGTCATGTTGATGATAGCATCAGGTAATACAGTGGTTTCGTTAGGAGTTTCTTGGATTGGGCATGTAATGTACTTGTTTGATCTTATTTTTGAATGTAATACGAACTAGCTTTAACCATTACATATTTAGTTTGGACTCTATTTACAAAATACACAGTTATATCGAACTTTTTTTTTTTTTTTGAGAAAGGGCTTAGTTATATCGAACTTGATTGGTTGCATTCTTTGTTTTGACGTTTTCTCTGTATTTTTACATTTAACTTTGTTATCAACAGCTGTTATTTAACTGATTTTTTATATTCAAACGTTGAACGAAAATAGAACATTTTCAATATATACATATATTTTAATGTAAAATATTTAGAAACAATCAGTCTTACATTGAATTTAAAATGGTGATACCATAGCAAATGCTGTTTAAGGTTCTTACAAGACATTGGTCGCATATTAGTTCTTTGAAGAAGTGCACTTAAAAAGGGCTTTTTGCAGAATTGACCTATAACTTAAAGTCAAACACAAAACTAACCTCTTTTTTTTTTGAAAATTGGTTTTGCCCTATTCACCCCACAAGTTCATATAATTTACGAAAATGCCATCAATTTTTTTTTTCTTTTTTTTTTCGAAAATGACATTTTTACTCTCTCACCCTCATCATCTTCAAGTAATTACAAGATTGCCATTGTCATCAATACCACAACCACCATGAACAACCGTTGGCATAACTCATGCATTTCTTATACATAACTCAGCCGAATTAGTTATTCTTATGACTATTGATTATCATTCTCATCGAAATCACAAATTAGACAGTTGTAAATATAATTTATATTGGTGTATTAATTGCAAATATAACTCATGTGTAAGTGCAATTATTATTGCTCCCTTTACTAGGCGTGTGAATCTGTACATAATCAGACATAACTTTTGCTAATCTCGAGACACTATACTGACGACAATCTCTATGCCCGTCTAGTAAGTTAGCAACATGAATTAGTCACTGATAACTAAGCCAATTCGTTAGCATAACTCATCAATAATTATACATAACTCAACCGAAACATTAATTTTAGTCACTGATAACTCAGCCAATTCGTTGGCATAACTCATGCATTTCTTATACATAACTCAGCCGAATTAGTTATTCTTATGACTATTGATTATCATTCTCATCGAAATCACAAATTAGACAGTTGTAAATATAATTTATATTGGTGTATTAATTGCAAATATAACTCATGTGTAAGTGCAATTATTATTGCTCCCTTTACTAGGCGTGTGAATCTGTACATAATCAGACATAACTTTTGCTAATCTCGAGACACTATACTGACGACAATCTCTATGCCCGTCTAGTAAGTTAGCAACATGAATTAGTCACTGATAACTAAGCCAATTCGTTAGCATAACTCATCAATAATTATACATAACTCAACCGAAACATTAATTTTAGTCACTGATAACTCAGCCAATTCGTTGGCATAACTCATGCATTTCTTATACATAACTCAGCCGAATTAGTTATTCTTATGACTATTGATTATCATTCTCATCGAAATCACAAATTAGACAGTTGTAAATATAATTTATATTGGTGTATTAATTGCAAATATAACTCATGTGTAAGTGCAATTATTATTGCTCCCTTTACTAGGCGTGTGAATCTGTACATAATCAGACATAACTTTTGCTAATCTCGAGACACTATACTGACGACAATCTCTATGCCCGTCTAGTAAGTTAGCAACATGAATTAGTCACTGATAACTAAGCCAATTCGTTAGCATAACTCATCAATAATTATACATAACTCAACCGAAACATTAATTTTAGTCACTGATAACTCAGCCAATTCGTTGTTATAACTCATGCATTTTTTATACATAACTAAGCCAAAATACGAATTAGTAACTGATATTTCATCCAATTCGTTGACATAACTCCAACCTTAACCTATGGATTCCTTTTCGATCCAGTCATCAAAATGTTGTGAGGTCTCTTCTTATGAGGTAGCCTTGGTGAATCCTTGTCTTGTGTTGGAGACTCATTGTATAAACTGAATTTATCATCTTCAGATAAGGCATCGTTCGATTCGTCGAACATATCAAAACGGCTTTTAAATTTGTCATCTTCTTCGTCAACTTCGTCTTCTCTGCCTACTTTGTTTCTCCGCCTTCCTTTTAACTAGCTCAATTTTATGTCTTTGTCGTCGCGAAAACAATAATTACCGGATTCATAAGATTTCAGAAATAGATGAATGAAAATAATAAAAATGAGAAAATAAAAGTAAATGAAGAAGATATTTCAAAATATCAGGTATGGGTATCAAAAGAAGAAGGTAGATGAAGAAGAAGAAGAAGAAAAAGATGATGATGAAGAAGAAGATGAAGATGAAGAACAAGACACGACGTCTTTAACATAAACCCTAATTTTGACTGTCGTAATATTAATAATGACTTGGAAAATAAATTTTGATGACATGGAAAATCGGTAAGGCAGCAACAAAACGAACTTATAACTCACCTTAATAAATCAGCCATAACTACAAATGTAAGTCATTCGCAGGGTGAATACTATATCATTAATTAATCTTTCGCTAATAAATCAGTAGAAACTAGACTGGAAAACATTAAGCCTGCTGTATTTTCAAATAACTTAGCCGTCAAATGAATGATATTCTAGTAATTAATCTTTTGCTAATAGGTCAGCTGTAATTAAGCTGAGTTTACTGTTAATCAAGCTCATTACGGCTGAAAATACGAAAACCAGCCATAATACCTCCAATAAGTCAGCTGTAGATTAAATAACTCAGCCAGCTCATGATCACTAAATCAGTCGGAGAAACAAAAATCAGCCATGTCTTATCTAAAAGCCTAGTGAAATTACAGCTCAACCCCTTGTGACCAAACATAAAAATAGAAGCCATTTTTACGAATATATCCCCAGTAAATCGTCTGAGTCGTCTGAGATGTTGGAAGTCGTCTGGACGACTGAAGTGTAAGTCGTCTGGTACCGGTTTATTTTAAAAATAATTTATAAATCTTGTAAAAAAATATTTTGATGCGTGAAAAATAAAAATCAAGTAATTATAAACAGTTTTAAGTGATATAAATTAAGATATGATAAAATTGATTTGTTTTGAAGATAGATGAGTGGAAGTAGTGAATCATTAAATACTTTGGTTTAGGAGTTTGGCAAACATATGTTGTAGTATTGTATGTTTTGTTAGGGTTAGATTTTGGAAAACTAAAATGTTTTTTTCAAAAATTAGTTTTCACCTATATGTGTTTATTTATGTGTATAGTAAACACTTTTCAAGTTTGATTTGATTTTATGAAGTCTTTAATTAGATAATTAAGACTTCATAAAATCAAATCAAACTTGAAAAGTGTTTACTATACACATAAATAAACACATATAGGTGAAAACTAATTTTTGAAAAAAACATTTTAGTTTTCCAAAATCTAACCCTAACAATACATACAATACTACACCATATGTTTGCCAAACTCCTAAACCAAAGTATTTCATGATTCACTACTTCCACTCATCTATCTTCAAAACAAATCAATTTTATCATATCTTAATTTATATCACTTAAAACTGTTTATAATTACTTGATTTTTATTTTTCACGCATCAAAATATTTTTTTACAAGATTTATAAATTATTTTTAAAATAAACTGGTACCAGACGACATAAACTTCAGTCGTCCAGACGACTTCCAACATCTCAGACGACTCAGACGATTTACTGGGGCTATATTCGTAAAAATAGCTTCTATTTTTTTTGTTTGGTCACAAGGGGTTGAGCTGTAATTTCACTAGGCTTTTAGATTAGTTTTGCATTTGATTCAAGTTTGGGTATAGGTTTGGGATTAAAATCAAGTTGTGGGTTAGTTTTGGAAAAAACCCCACTTAAAAATTGAATGTTTTGGACCTTTGAAAAATTATAAAGGAAGTTACTGATTTGATCTTTTTAATTAATTTATAATAAAAATGTTAGAATTAGCGAAGGTCTTGTACCGTTTTGGATTTAATATAGTTCTTATGTTGAACTAATATTGAGCTAGATGCAGTGGACTAGCCAGTTTAAAAGTATTTCTAACCCGAATCTATTTTTTTCTTAAAAACAGAGTAATTTATTATAAAAAAAATTTTGTTCTAATATTATAATTATATAACGGAATTACTCTATATTGTATAGAAGAATATAGATGGATATTATTTTTTTACTCTATATTTATAGTAAACATATTTATTTTTTATAATAAAGTAATCTTTTAGAAGAAAAAAAATAAAATGGGACTGACGATGATTTAACAAGTAACCGATGCAGAAAATATTGATAAAAATGCTGAAAAAGTAGTTCATAATATTGAAAAGTCTTCTCATTTTCCTTTTAACGCATTTAAATATTAAAAGTAAACAACTAAATCAGCGCACGCACAATAAAATAAGTCAGAGTCAACCTATTACTACTACTATTGATTAATGTATACTTGATAAGGTTTTGGAATATTTCATTCACAAGCGGAGTAATGTGTTGGTACACTATTTTCGCGGCTGCGTATTTGATTCATACCATTAAATTACTTCGTTCTTTTTGTCTCATTCGTCTCCTATCTTAAAATTATTGAACGGGACTTCAACACTGGGGGCGACTGAGTCAAGATTGGCGTTGAGGTTCCTTCTGTAATTTATTTTACAATATTCATAATAATACATCATTATAGTATTATTCATCCTTCACTTAAGTTGTCTTATTTACTGTTGACAAAAAAACTTTTGTTGTATTATTATTGTTGCTATTAATATTCACCATCTCCTTCATACTTCCGAATATAATTTTCAAGAGTTCTTATGAATTTAGTGGTGGTATTACGAGATACTATAATTTTCCAGTTGCTTTTACTAAAATATCTAATTTGTGTAAATAGGATACGTTTCTCTAGTGTGACTTTCGTGAATCTTTTAGATAATATACACCTAATACCAATTCGCCGCCGTCTCAAATCTTCCACTTTTGAGTTTTGAATATGAAGGAACCTAAGAAATTTCATAAAAGTTGATTTTATAATATTATAAATAATAATTTAAATAATACATCATCTCTAAGCCTACAATATAAATCCCCACACTCTCTTCTTCTATTTTCACCACCATACAACACAAAACCTCCAAAACTAAATAATCAAAGTCTCCCTCCTCTCTTTTCCTAAAGAAGAAACTAAACACAGAGATTGTGAAGACAAACATGGAAGCTACTTCTTCTAACTTCACACTCTCTACAATCTTCAACAAAGAGGATCCATACAGCTCCCTCATGCTGGCCGCCGCTCTCCTCGTCGCCGTCCTCTGCTACTTCTGGCTTCAAGGAAAATCCAAGTCCAAGAACGGTCAACCACCGTTGCCTCCGGGACCATGGCCACTTCCCATCGTCGGAAACCTCCCGTTCCTAAACTCCGACATCCTCCACACGCAGTTCCAAGCCCTAACTCAAAAACACGGCCCTCTCATGAAAATCCACCTCGGCTCCAAACTCGCTATCGTCATCTCTTCTCCCGACATGGCTCGCGAGGTTCTCAAAACGCACGACGTCACTTTCGCCAACCACGACCTCCCCGAGGTCGGGAAGATCAACACGTACGGTGGGGAAGACATACTCTGGTCTCCTTACGGCACACACTGGAGGAGACTACGTAAGCTTTGCGTCATGAAGATGTTCACCACGCCGACTCTCGAAGCTTCTTACTCCACTCGCAGGGAAGAAACACGACAAACTATCGTTCACATGTCCGAAATGGCACGTGACGGATCGCCCGTGAATCTTGGAGAGCAAATATTTCTTTCAATATTCAACGTCGTGACGAGAATGATGTGGGGAGCGACGGTTGAAGGAGAAGAGAGAACAAGCTTAGGAAACGAGCTCAAAACCCTAATCTCCGATATCTCCGACATAGAAGGGATTCAAAACTACTCAGACTTCTTCCCTTTGTTCGCAAGATTTGATTTCCAGGGACTTGTTAAGAAGATGAAGGTCCACGTTAAGAAGCTAGATATTTTATTCGACCGTGTTATGGAGAGTCATGTCAAAATGGTTGGTAAGAAAAGCGAAGAGGAAGAAGATTTTTTACAATACTTGATTAGGGTTAAAGACGACGATGAGAAAGCTCCTCTCTCGTTGACTCACGTCAAGTCGTTGCTTATGGATATGGTTCTTGGTGGTGTTGACACATCCGTTAACGCATCGGAGTTCGCTATGGCAGAGATCGTAAGCAGACCAGAGGTTTTCAAGAAGATACGTCAAGAACTGGATCAAGTTGTTGGTAAAGACAGCGTCGTTGAAGAATCACATCTACCAAAGCTTACTTACTTGCAAGCGGTTATGAAAGAGACTCTTAGGCTTCACCCTACGCTTCCACTTCTTGTACCTCACAGGAACAGCGAAACCTCGGTGGTTGCGGGATACACTGTGCCTAAAGACTCCAAGATTTTCATCAATGTTTGGGCGATTCATAGAGATCCTAAGCATTGGGACGAGCCTAATGAGTTTAAACCTGAGAGGTTTTTGGAGAACTCGCTAGATTTCAACGGTGGTGATTTCAAGTATTTGCCATTTGGTTCCGGGAGGAGGATTTGCGCGGCGATTAACATGGCTGAGAGGCTTGTTCTGTTCAACATTGCGTCGCTTCTTCACTCTTTTGACTGGAAAGCTCCTAAAGGACACAAGTTTGAGGTTGAAGAGAAGTTTGGGCTTGTTCTTAAGTTGAAGACTCCACTTGTGGCTATTCCTGTACCGAGGTTGTCTGATCCCAAACTCTACACAGCTTAAGTAACTAAGTAAGAAGAAAAGTTTGGTTCGGGGGGAGTTGATAGTAATTTATCCTTTTTTCTTATTTTGTTGTGGGAGTTTTAATATTATAATGTGTCTTATTATGCATCTTTCATTATATATATAATAAAAGATAAATATTATTTTTTCAAAGAAAAACTCTGGGCCAATATATCATCATGTCATCTAAATAATAGTAGCCGATCCCACAGATGATAGAGTAGTAGGTAAGAAACGAAAATAAATTTATAGACTGGCAATTGGTAATATATAATGCAATTATGACAATATAATTCATATTCGTGGACCTGTAATCATACATGTATCATGTATGTGCTCATATTCAATACTTAAACATCAGTCAAAAGACCAAGTATTAAATAGAAAGTAACTTACATATATACATGACAAATCGGTGATAGTATTATCTCGCCAAAACAGTAAATGATAATAGTTAAATCTCTTGTTGAGAAAAGTAGTCAAATCTCTCTTTTTAGTAAAACCACAATCATATTCAGGAAATTTTAGTTCATTATTTTCTTACTTAAATCATATTTTAAGACATGCCTATAAATTCGAAACGTTTTTGTCATTATAAACCACAATCATATTCAGGAAATTTTAGTTTCTTTTGCATAATCATAATTTTCAATTCTCCAGGTATCATGAATTGATTGATCTGTTTGCAATGTTTTTCTAAAATGCCCTAACTTCTTTCTTTTACCTTTCTCATTTTGATAATAATTTACATTTAAATTTTGTTGTTTCTCAAAACGAATTGTTGCTTTTTAAAAAGATACTTATAAACTATTCAATAATTTGCATTTTTGTATACTTCATTCCAGTCGTTTTACAGGAAAACTCTTTAATTTGTTTGCCTTCATAATTCAATTGTGTAGCTTTAATTATATATGCATATTATTTTTTTCTTATTATGTTAATATATATATATATAATGTGCATATCTTAATCTTAATTAAATAATTTTTTTTATAATGTCATCTTTAAGAATTAAAAGAAAACCTAAAAAAAAAAAAAAATGGATTTGGCAATTTGTGCTGCATGCAAATTCACGACCGGCCCTTGTACACTTGGGAATGGGAATGCATGCATATACACTTATAGCACCATATTTCCCATCGACAGAGCCTGAAAAATTTGATCGTGTTAATAAAGTTTTGGAGTCGTAAATGTCTACAAGATTCTGAGTCGTCTTGAAGAACCTTGGCAACGTGAATATGCTGTGAACGCTCTCTGCTACGAGGCAGAGGCTCGCATACAAGACCACATACATGGTTATCTTGGTCCGCAAATGATTTACAATAATATTCTGAATAATTTAAAGGGGAAAACAGATTCATCAAAAAATGAACTGCCAGTCACCATGGCTAAGGTACCGCAATATTCTAATCTTCCTATACCTAGTGATTTACAGAACCCTCTTTATTTGTCCTTATTAATGAAATGTTGGAATTAAATGAAGAACAAAAGAATCAACTTACGGGACTCTTCGACGTGGATGCACGAAGGAACGTAGATGAAATCGTTGGCATGAGAGAAAAATGATCAAGGTGATGTTCATAGAGCTGATGGTGCATCAACGTCTTCCGGACCATCATCCGGACCTCCAAACCAAAACCAACCATAGTTTTGGTGAAATTAATTAAAGTCTTTCTGTTTTGTGTTTGTCTGCATCTGAATTCCGAGAATAATTTGGTGTCCTTTCTTTTATTTCAGTTCCATCAAAAAGTTTATATAGTTGTTTCTTTTTAATAATGGATACTCATGTTGTTTTATTTATTTGATTTGTACAAACAAAAAAAGAAGAATCTCCTCACACATATCTCCCGAAAGGTAAAAATTCAGCTATATATGACCCTTATATTTATGAGTATGATGTTGTCTTCTAGCTAAATATCCAAATTCTATCTCAAATTGAATAATTTAAAGTATCAACATAAATTATATTGATATTTAATCAAAATCTCGTAAATATTTTGAATATCATGTCAAATAGGAGATTGAAAAATTATAGAAGAGATTTAGCATGAGTTTCTTAAACTTTTGAAAATTTCTAACTAAATAATAATAAAATTTGTGAGAGATTCATGTTAATAAACCTTCAATAATGAAATCAATATAATTTATGAGTACTTCAGGTTAAAAATTCTTCGAGAATAAATATTTTGGTCATAGAGATAAGGAACGTTGTTGTTAACTGATTGTGTTTTCATGTGTTCTTTGTTCTTTCTCTCTCGTGTTTCTTCTCACAAACTTCTTTTCATACCCCTGATTGACCTTGTTTTCCAATTTTTCTCGATTTCTCCACATTCTATTGATATCGGTTACATATTCTTGATTGTACTGTGTGGGTACTCAAAAGGATTTTTTTTAATTCATCAGCTTGTTACTGTGGTTAAGTTTCAAAAACAAATTGTATAAAATTTAAAATGAATGAACATCAAAAACGATTAATTAGGTTCCCCACTTCCATTTAGAGTTTAGTTTTTTGGTTATATGTTGTGTATGATTGTCAATCGTGTATTAGTAAATATATTTTGTATTAATAGGAAAGTTAATGAATATCAACAAAGGGTTAGGTTTTGTATTAACAAATGATAAATATTAATTAGGTTCAACATAAATAAAAATTAACGAATACTTTGTATTGATAAATGGTAACTTTTAACCATTCAAAAACAAAAACAAGAAAACTGTACAAAAAGTCATCCCTTTTGTCTAACATTTGTGATATAACTGTTCCTAAAAGAAAAAAATTGGGAGAAAAGAATATAGAATTTCCAGACGACATCCTACACTCGAGTTTTTTGACATACATGTAGGCCGTGGATGCCGGAGCGTTTAGCATAATCTTTAGTATTAAAATCTTACTAGGCTAAAACTCAATGGGTATAAAATTTTCAAAAGTTCTTAAAAGACTCTTTAACTTTCGTTGAAAGTTCATTCCTTTACCTCATTTTCAAGGCAAGAAAGAGAGAGAGAAGAAAAACTCTCTTTTAACACCACCATTTTTGTAGCTAATGCCGAGCTGAAAGCTTTAATGGAGCTCAAATGTTGATCAGGTCTTTACTTACATTACAATAGTCTCTATCTGGAGAAATACTAAAGAGATCACAAATCTCAGTGAACTAGGCTTGATCTAAGCTTCAACATTCTTTTAGGAGTACTACCAAAAACCCTAGCCAACATTTCTCAGCTTGACACTCTTGACTTGCGCAACAATTCTCTCTCTGGATTTGTTCCTCCTGGTGAGTAATGATTCATAGAATGTCTTTTGTAAAGCTTCCCTCTCTCTCTCTGTTTTCTAGACTCAATTTTCGTCTACGTTTTTGTTGAAGTTGTGAAAGGTCTCAAGAAGTTGAATGAGAGACTCCACTTTGAGAACAATACTGGTTTATGTGGCCTTGACTTTCCTTGTCTGAGAGCTTGTTCTGCTTTCGATGATGCGAATATCGAAGTCAAGCAGCCTCAGGGTGAAACAAACACCGATAAATCAACTCTTCATAACATGTCTGATTCTGCATATCTCAAACAACATTGCAACAAAGTTGCTTTGATCTCACAAGTTGCTTTGATCTCAAGCATGGCATAGCACACTTCACTAAGCTCTGTGACTCAAGAAATGTCAAGCTTCAAAGAAGATACAGTTACCAAAGTCGTTATAACAAAATGGAGACGTTGAGCTTATCTGTTCAACTCAAACACTCTGTCTAACATATTCCATCTTCTTTCACTCGAGTTAACCATCCACTAATAATATCGGTTAACCAAATGCTGAACCATATGATCTCAGTTTTGAGTCAACATTCTCAAAATAGTATTATCTTGCCAAAACACTAAATCATAATAGTCAATCTTTTGTAGAACAAGTGGTCAAATATCTGGTTTATAGTACAATAATAAAGTATTATAGTCAACCTTTACGTACATATTTATTAGATTCTTTAATTCCTTACTTGAATCATATTTTAAGATATGCCTATAAATTCGAGATATTTTTTCAATGTAAACCACAATCATTATTCATGAATTTAATTTCTTTTGCAGTTCTTAAGTTTCAAGATTCTCCAGGTATAATCATATGAGTTGATTGATATGTTTGTAAGATTTTTCTAAATACCCTAACTTTTAAGTTACTTTTCTTTTACCTTTTTCATAATTGAAGAAAATAATTTAAATTTAATTTTTTTCATCGAAACTGATTCTTGCTTTTTCTTTTCTACGTACGTATAAACCATTCAATATTTTGCAGTTTTGTATACTACCGGTCGTTTATGATGAAACTCTTTTATGGTCTTCCCTCCATAATTCAATTTTGTAGCTTCATTTATATATTAAAATCATATTTTATTAATATATATCGAATGCACATACGTTAATCATAACTATATAAATTTATTTATAATGTCATCTTAAAAAAATTAAAGGAAAACCAAAAGAGAAGAAAAATGGATTTACCAAATTGTGTTGCATGCAACTTCACGAACAACGGCCCTTGTACACTTGGGAATGGGAATGCATGCGTTATGGCACCATATTTTCCATCCACAGAGCCTGATAAATTTGATCGTGTTCATATAGTTTTTGGAGTCGAAAATGTCTGCAAGATTCTAAGTCGTCTTGAAGAACCTTGGCAACGTGAATATGCTGCGAACGCTCTCTGCTACGAGGCAGAGGTTCGCATACACGACCCCATACATGGTTATCTTGTTCCACAAATGGTTTACAATAATATTCTCAATAATTTAAAGCGGGAAATAGATTCAGCAATAAATGAACTGTCAATCACCATGGCTAATGTACCACAATATTCTAATCTTCCTATACCTAGTGATTTTACAGAACCCTCTTTATTTGCCCTTATTAATGAAATGTTGGAATTAAATGAGGATCAGAAGAATCAACTTAGGGGACTCCCAGATGTGGATGCACGAAGGAACGTGGATGAAATCGTTGGGATGAGAGAAAATGATCAAGGTGATGTTCATGGAGCTGATGGTGCATCAACATCTTCCGGGCCATCATCTGGACCTCCAAACCAAAACCAACCATAGTTTTGGTGAAATTAATTAAAGTCTTTTTTTTTTGTATTTGTCTGCATCTGAATTCCCATAATAATTTGGTGTCCTTTCTTTTATTTCAATTCTATCAAAAGTTTATGTAGTTGTTTCTTTTTAATAATGGATACTCATGTTGTTTTATTTATTTGATTTGTACAAACAAAAAGGAAAAATTTCCTCACACATATCTCCTGAAAGGTAAAATTTCGCTATGTATGCCCCTTATATTTATGGGTATGATGTTGCCTTCCAGCTAAATATCCAAATTCTATCTCAAATTGAATAATTCAAAGTAACAACATGATTTATATTGATATTTAATCAAAATCTCGTAAATATTTTCAAAATCATGACAAATAAGAGATTGAAAAATTCTTGAAGAGATTTTAGCATGAGTTTCTTAAGCTTTTGAAAATTTATAACTAAATAATAGTAACATTTGTGAGAGATTCATGTTAATAAACCTTTAATAATAAAATCAATGTAATTTGTGAGAGATTCATGTTAAGAACCCCTCGAGAAAAAAAATATTTGGTCATAGACGTTGTTGTTAACTGATTGTGTACTCATTTGTTCTTTGTTCTTTCTCTCTCGTGTTTCTTCCCACAAACTTCTTTTCATTCCCCTGATTAACCTTGTATTTCCACATTCTATTGATATCGGTTACATATTCTTGATTGTACTGTGTGGGTTACTCAAAAGGATCTTTTTTTAACTCATCAGCTTGTTACTTTGGTTAAGTTTCAAAAACAAATTGTATAAAATTTAAAATTAATGAACATCAAAAACGATTAATTAGGTTCACCACTTTTCATTTAGAGTTTAGTTTTTTGGTTATATGTTTCTTATGACTGTCAATCGCGTATTAGTAAATATATTTTGTATTGATAGAAAAGTTAATTAATATCAACAAAGGGTTTAGTTTTTGTATTAACAGATGGAAAAAATTAATAAGGTTGAACATAAACAAAAATTAATGAAAAGATACAGTTATCTAAGTCGTTATAACAGAAAAGAGACGTTGATTTTATCTGTACAACTCAAACACTCTATCTGACATAGAGTCTTTCCATCTTCCTTCAGTCAAGTTAACCATCCATCCAATAATATCGGTTAACCAAATGCTTAACCATATGATCTCAGTTTTGAGTCAACATTCTCAAAATAGTATTATCTTGCAAAAACAGTAAATCATAATAGTCAAATCTTTTTTTTTTAAAGTCAAATCTTTTGCTGAACAAGTGGTCAAATAATAAAGCATAGTAGTCAAACTTTACATATTTATTAGATTCTTTATTTTCTTACTTAAATCATATTTAAGATATGCCTATAAATTCAAGACATTTTCTCAATATAAACCACAATCATATTCAGGAATTTTTAATTTCTTTTGCTGCTCATAAGTTTCAAGATTCTCCAGGTATAATCATATGAGTTGATTGATATGTTTGTAAATCTTTTCTAAAAACCTTAACTTCTAAGTTACTTTTCTTTTACCTTTTTCATATTTGAAGAAAATAATTTAAAATTAATTTTTTTTATCAAAACTGATTCTTGCTTTTTCTTTTCTAAGTACGCATAAACCATTCAATATTTTTCAGTTTTGTATACTACCGATCGTTTCAGATGAAACTCTTTTATGGTCTTCCCTCCATAATTTAATTGTGTAGCTTTATTTTTATATAAAACCTTATTTTATTAATATATATATATATATAATGTACATATGTTAATCTTCACTAAACAAATTTCTTTATAATGTCATCTTTAAAAATTAAAGGAAAACCTAAAAAGAAGAAAAATGAATTTTGCAATTTGCGCTGCATGCGAATTCATGACCGGCCCTTGTACACTTGGGAATGGGAATGCATGCGTTATGGCACCATATTTCCCATCGACAGAGCCTGAAAAATTTGATCGTGTTAATAAAGTTTTTGGAGTCGTAAATGTCTACAAGATTCTGAGTCGTCTTGAGGAACCTTGGCAACGTCAATATGCTGTGAACGCTCTCTGCTACGAGGCAGAGGCTCGCATACATGATCCCATACATGGTTATCTTGGTCCGCAAATGGTTTACAATAATATTCTTAATAATTTAAAGAGGGAAATAGATTCAGCAAAAAATGAACTGTCAATCACCATGGCTAAGGTACCAAAATATTCTAATCTTCATATACCTAGTGATTTTACAGAACCCACTTTATTTGCCCTTATTAATGAAATGTTGGAATTAAATGAGGATCAGAAGAATCAACTTATGGGACTCCCAGATGTGGATGCACGAAGGAACGTGGATGAAATCGTTGGGATGAGAGAAAATGATCAAGGTGATGTTCATAGAGCTGATGGTGCATCAACATCTTCCGGACCATCATCTGGACCTCCAAACCAAAACCAACCATAGTTTTGGTGAAATTAATTAAAGTCTTTCTGTTTTGTATTTGTCTGCATCTGAATTCCGAGAATAATTTGGTGTTCTTTCTTTTATTTCAATTATATCAAAAGTTTATGTAGTTGTTTCTTTTTAATAATGGATACTTATGTTGTTTTATTTATTTGGTTTGTACAAACAAAACGGAAAAATCTCCTCACACATATCTCCTGAAAGGTAAAATTTAGCTACATATGCCCCTTATATTTATGGGTGTGATGTTGTCTTCCAGCTAAATATCCAAATTCTATCTCAAATTGAATAATTCAAAGTATCAACATGATTTATTTTGATATTTAATCAAAATCTCGTAAATGTTTTGAAAATCATGTCAAATAAGAGATTGAAAAATTCTTGAAGAGATTTTAGCATGAATTTCTTAAGATTTTGAAAATTTCTAACTAAATAATAGTAACATTTGTGAGAGATTCATGTTAATAAACCTTTTATAATAAAATCAGTGTAATTTGTGAGAGATTCATGTTAAGAACCCTCGAGAAAAAAATATTTGGTCATAGACGTTGTTGTTAACTGATTGTGTACTCATTTGTTCTTTGTTCTTTGTTCTTTCTCTCTCGTGTTTCTTTCCACAAACTTCTTTTCATTCCTCTGATTAACCTTGTATTTCGACATTCTATTGAGATCAGTTACATATTCTTGATTGTACTGTGTGGGTATTCAAAAGGATTTTTTTTAATTCATCAGCTTGTTACTTGGTGAAGTTTTCAAAAACAAATTGTATAAAATTTAAAATTAATGAACATCAAAAACGATTAATTAGGTTCACCACTTTTCATTTAGAGTTTAGTTTTTTGGTTATATGTTTCTTATGATTGTCAATCGCGTATTAGTAAATATATTTTTGTATTAATAGGAATGTTAATGAATATCAAAAAAGGGTTTATTTTTTGTATTAACATATGGTAAAGATTAATTAGGTTCAACATAAACAAAAATTAACGAATATTTTTTGTATTTATAAATGGTAACTTTTAACCATTCAAAAACAAAAACAAGAAAATTGTACAAAAAGTCATCCCTTTTGTCTAACATTTGTGATATAACTGTTCGTAAAAGAAAAAAATTGGGAGAAAAGAATATAGAATTTCCAGATGACATCCTACACTCGAGTATTTTTACATACAAGTAGGCTGTGGATGCCAGAGCGTTTAGCATAGCCTTTAGTATTAAAATCTTACTAGGCTAAAACTCCACGGGTATAAAATTTTCAAAAGTTCTTAAAAAAACTCTTTAAGTTTCGTTGAAAATTTCATTCTTTTACCTCATTTTCAGGTCAAGAAAGAGAGAGAGAGAGAGAGAGAGGAAAAATATCTCTTTCAACCCCACCATTTTTGTAGCTAATGCCGAGCTGAAAGCTTTAATGGAGCTCAAATGTTGATCAGGTCTTTACTTACATTACAATAGTCTCTATCTGGAGAAATATTAAATAGATCACAAATCTCATTGAACTAGGCTTGATCTAAGCTTCAACAATCTTTTAGGAGTACTACCAAAAACCCTAGACAACATTTCTCATCTTGACACTCTTGACTTGCGCAACAATTCTCTCTCTGGCTTTGTTCCTCCTGGTGAGTAATGATTCGTAGAATTGTCTTTTGTAAAGTTTCTCTCTCTCTCTCTCTGTTTTCTTGACTCGATTTTCGTCTATGTTTCTATTGAACTTGTGAAAGGTCTCAAGAAGTTGAATGAGAGATTCCAGTTTGAGAACAATACTGATTTATGGGGCCTTGATTTTCCTTCTCTGAGAGCTTGTTCTGCTTTTGATGATATGAATATTGAACTCAAGCAGCCTCGGGGTGAAACAGACACCGATAAATCAACTCTTCATAACATGTCTGATTCTGGATATCTCAAACAGCATTGCAGCCAAGTGGCTTTGACATCAAGCATGGCATAGCACACTTCACTAACCTCTGTGACTCAAGAAATGTCAAGCTTCAAAGAAGATACAGTTACCTAAGTCGTTATAACAGAAAAGAGACGTTGAGCTTATCTGTACAACTCAAACACTCTATCTGACATAGAGTCTTTCCATCTTCCTTCACTCAAGAGACGTTGAGCTTATCTGTACAACTCAAACACTCTATCTGACATAGTCTTTCCATCTTCCTTCACTCAAGTTAACCATCCATCCAATAATATCGGTTAACCAAATGCTTAACCATACACTACAAGAAAACATAATCTTAACGAGGGCGGTTTTCCTCGCTAATTCATCGTAAGAGAGGCTTTACGACGAATTAGCGAGGAAACGCGTTTGCTCGTTACACGTCTGTCGTAACACATATTTCCTCGCTAATTCGTCGTAACTTAGCGAGGAATATATTTCGTCGTAAAGACGAAGTAGGACGATTCGTCGTAGAGACCACGTCAATATTCCACGTAAGGACGTCGCTATAATTCCTCGTAAATACCTCGAAAATAGTTCCTCGTAACCTACA
>NC_027754.1:42467861-42476487 GCF_000695525.1 Brassica oleracea var. oleracea
AAAAAAACGTGTAACACCTATAAAGTTGGTGGATTCAAAAATTTCCTCGCTAAATACACGTAAACTATTCCCTCGTAAATACCACGCAAAATTTACGTCGTATTTACGAGGAAATAGTTTTTCCTCGTAAAATACTCGTAAAATTACATCCACTTTACGACGAAACAGTTTTGTCGTTACGTTACGAGGAAATAACGATGACTTTAGTTTTTCACGTAAATTCGTCGTAAATTCGACGCAAATTTACGAGGATTGTTTTTCCTCGTTAATTTTCGTCGTTAAGCATGTGTTTTCTTGTAGTGATATGATCTCAGTTTTGAGTCAACATTCTCAAAATAGTATTATCTTGCCAAAACAGTAAATCATAATAGTCAAATCTTTTTTTTAATAGTCAAATCTTTTGCTGAACAAGTGGTCAAATAATAAAGCATAGTAGTCAAACTTTACGTATTTATTAGATTCTTCATTTTCTTACTTAAATCATATTTTAAGATATGCTTATAAATTCAAGACATTTTCTCAATATAAACCACAATCATATTCAAGAATTTTTAATTTCTTTTGCTGTTCATAAGTTTCAAGATTCTCCAGGTATAATCATATAAGTTGATTGATATGTTTGTAAATCTTTTCTAAAAACCTTAACTTCTAAGTTACTTTTCTTTTACCTTTTCATATTTGAAGAAAATAATTTAAAATAAATTTTTTTTTATCAAAACTGATTCTTGCTTTTTCTTTTCTATGTAAGCATAAACCATTCATTATTTTTCAGTTTTGTATACTACCGATCGTTTCAGATGAAACTCTTTTATGGTCTTCCCTCCATAATTTAATTGTGTACCTTTATTTATATATAAAATCTTATTTTATTAATATATATATAGAATGTGCATATGTTAATCTTCACTAAATAAATTTATTTATAATGTCATCTTTAAAAATTAAAGGAAAACCTAAAAAGAAGAAAAATGGATTTACCAATTTGTGCTGCATGCAACTTCACGAACAACACAACGGCCCTTGTACACTTGGGAGTGGGAATTCATGCGTTATGGCACCATATTTACCATCGAAAGAGCCTGATAAATTTGACCGTGTTCATAAAGTTTTTGGAGTCGAAAATGTCTACAAGATTCTGAGTCGTCTTGAAGAATCTTGGCAAAGTGAATATGCTGTGAACGCTCTCTGCTACGAGGCAGAGGCTCGCATACACGACCCCATACATGGTTATGTTGGTCCGCAAATGATTTACAATAATATTCTCAATAATTTAAAGAGGGAAATAGATTCAGCAATAAATGAACTGGCAACCCAGGACCTCGTAGTCCAGTGGTACTACCTCCGGGAGGGGAGGTCGGCTGTTCGACTCGCGGGGAGGGGGAGGCGTGCCCAGGGCCCGTAAAAAGGTACAGGCAAAGGCTGGCGCCGGGCCTAGGTGGGGGGCCGCAAGGTCAACACCTGGTTAATCAAAAAAAAAAAAAAATAAATAAATAAATGAACTGGCAATCAGCTAAGGTACCGCAATATTCTAATTTTCCTATACCTTGTGATTTTGCAGAACCCTTTTTATTTGCCCTTACTAATGAAATGTTTGAATTAAATGAGGAACAAAAGAATCAACTTACGGGACTCCCAGATGTGGATGCAAGAAGAAACGTGGATGAAATCCTTGGGATGAGAGAAAATGATCAAGGTGATGTTCATAGAGCTGATGGTGCATCAAAATCTTCCGGACCATCATCCGGACCTCCAAACCAAAACCAACCATAGTTTTGGTGAAATTAATTAAAGTCTTTCTGTTTTGTATTTGTCTGCATCTGAATTCCCAGAATAATTTGGTGTCCTTTCTTTTATTTCAGTTCCATCAAAAGTTTATGTAGTTATTTCTTTTTAATAATGGATACTCATGTTGTTTTATTTATTTGATTCGTACAAACAAAAAGGAAATATCTCCTCACACACATCTCCCGAAAGATAAAATTCAGCTATATATGCCCCTTATATGTATGGGTGTGATGTTGTCGTCCATATAAATATCTAAATTCTATCTCAATTTGAATAATTCAAAGTGTCAACATAAATTATATTGATATTTAATCAAAATCTCGTAAATGTTTTGAAAATCATGTCAAATAAGAGATTAAACAAAAATTCTTGAAGACATTTATCATGAGTTTCTTAAGCTTTTGAAATGTTATAACTAAATAATAGTAAATTTTGTGAGAGATTCATGTTAATAAACCTTCCATAATGAAATCAATGTAATTTGTGAGAACTTCATGTTAAAAAAATCCTTGGATAATAAATATCTGGTACATAAAAGTACTGAATGTTTGTTGGAATTGAACCTTTGATTAAACACACAAAGAAAATGTGATGAGAATACACAAGTATTGAAATAGAAATATTGAGAATGGAAACATAGGCTGAACAAAACAGTCTTTAAGTGAGAACAAGAGAAAGAGAGGCTGGCCGTAAGTGAGTGGAGGTCAAGCCAAGAAGGAGAAAAAGTTCAATATGGTATCAGAGCTGTACATGGTCGTGAAGAAGAGGTTTATAACGCTCCAACCGCCCACGGCTAATGGGTCACCCACGTCCACTCACTTGGTTTGTGGGCCCCATTCCATGTGTTAATTTTCCAAGGTCCGAAAGTCTTGTTTACTGACTCTGCAATCATCATCTGGCCTTTCTTCGTGTTTTAGCCTCAGCACGGTGTCGCGAATCATTTCTTGATAGGTCACCATCCTTTCACTACTCTAGCCCAAACACACTTAACTCTGGAGTTTTAAACGGATGTGTGACGGAAAAGTTAAGTCAACTTTAATGATATAGATAGCCAAATAAATTTTCTTAAGTCTTTTTGCATATACCAGAAACCTAGATGTTACCAGGTCAGTCTAAGAGAGACCGAAGAAGAAAAGAAAAAGGTCGGCGGAGAAGATCCCACGAATACGGCAACGTGACAGTACCTACAATCAAACAAGAAATTGATGTTAGCTGAGTTTGTTGCCGAAGAGAAGAAATAAGAGGCTGAAGCAAAGAACAACAAAGAGTTATTTCCAAGAGGGAGACATGAATGAAGAAGGAAGAAAACCATGGTGGAGATCAAAGAAGATCAAGGAAGCTGTGGGAGTTGCTGGATATTCTCAACCATTACAGAGATGGAAGGGATAAACCGCAAATGAAGAATCAGAGATGTTCAAAGCTGAAGATGGAAGAACCTTGGTTATAAATCAAGGTGAAAGTTTAAAGAATCAAAGAGTCCAAGGGTAAAGAAAGCTGAGGTGATGGTTTGGAGAATTAAAGGCACAAGTTGGTAAAGAAGAAGCTTCAGTGACAGTGATGAAGAAGAAGATGGAGCTAAAGGCTCGACAAAAACAGGAACAATAGGAGATGGTTCAGAACAAGAGACATGTGAAGCACAAGAGGCTCACATGAACAAGATTGGTTATGGTAAGAAGGCAAAGAATTTGGTGATGAAAGAGATGCTCAAGGAGTTGGAAACATACTAAGGCAAAGAAAACTGAGGTGAAGGTTAAGAGAAACCAAGAAGACCAAAGTTGAACAAGACAATGATCGTTCTTAGAAACAAATAGCACAAGTTGGTGATCAAAGAAGACAACAAACCAATGAAGGAGCAAATCTCGGATGAAGCAATTATAAAAGCTCAAGCAAAACCGAGAACAAGACTTGCTTACCTAAGAAACGGAGGAAGCAAGGTGAACAGGAAGAATCTCACCAAAGAGGGAGCAGGAGCTGGTTGCACACGCAGCTGGTGGAGACGTGAGGAAAGCTCACGGGAACAGAGAAGATTGCGAAGAAAATGTGTCAAGGAGGTGACAAAGAAAATTCGCAAAAGAAGAAGAAGCTCTTGGAGATTCATATCAAGAGGGAGAATCACAAGAAGAACAAGAAGAGTTTAAACAAAGGATTCAAGAGAGAGTGTTGGAAATTAAACCTTTGATTAAACACACAAAGAGAAGGTGAAATCAAGAGAGAAGAAGAAGTGGAAGAAAAGAAGCTTGCCAAACAAGAGAAGAACAAACAAGAGTAGCTTAGAAGAAGCTACAAAGGAATGGAAAAAGAAGAAGAAGCTTGGAGGGCAAGAAACGGAGGAAGAAGTAGGAGCAACCAACGTGGACAACATGGATAACAGGAAGTCAAAGATGAATGGGTTATGTAACTAGAAGTTACACAACAAGAAAAATAAGAGTAACTAGTTAGTTGGTAAGGTAACTAAGTTAAGTTGAAGTAAGTGGAAGAATGAGTAGGAGTTGTTGAATGTGTAAGGTTAGTTAGTTAACCTTACTTGTAAGACTAAGTCTAAGTATGAGTAATGTGACTTCTGTAAGAGAGTCTAGGACCTAAAATAATAGGTTAGATGTGGATGCAAGTAAGTGGAGTTAGTAGAGAAATCTGCTATAAGTATGTATTTTTGTGTTTGAAGAAAGGTAATGAAAAAAGTTTAACAATGCAGACAACTAAAGCTTACTCTCTTCTCTCTACAAGAACAACAACAAACTTAAAACAGAGAGAGGGAGAGAGAGAGTAAAGAGAGTGTGTGTGTGCTTATGTTCAGTTGTAACACAAGTATGAAACATAAGTAACAAGCATGAGTGAGGTAAGAACAAAAACAGAGTGAAAAACAGAGAGTGAAACAGAGCAAGTTGGAGCTGGCCGAGAGTAGAAGTGAGAGTAAGGCCAAGCCAAAGAAGAATGTCAACAATGTTGCTGTTAACTCACTGAATATAACTAAGGGGTTTGATTTTGAATTAATAGATGGTAAATGTAAATTGTGTTCAACATCATCAAAAATCAATGAATATATTTTGCATTAAACTATTAATAGATCGTAAAATCGAAAGATTAATTAGGTTCAATACTATACATTATTTTACACCAAAAAAATAAATACTACACATTATTCTATTTAGATTCACTATTTCCCTCACCTCGTTTAGATTTCTATTGTGTATATATTTTATAATTAGGTATATTCCTCCACCATGTGCGGTAATAAAAATTTTAAATTTAAATTATTATTTTAAATTATATATTATTATTATAGATTTTATTATTTTACTAATATTTTAATATAATTTTGATTTAATTGAACATAAAATTAAGATAAATAAACAAAATATATTTAAGAATAGATACATATATTTAAAATTATAATCTTAGATAGATTTTTTATCTATTTCTTTTGGATAAAATATATTAAATAACCTTGTATAAAATTAATAAAAAAAAGTTTGATATAAAGTTGTATAATTATCAGAAAGTAAAACTAAACAATATTTCTAAAATTTGTAGATATATAAAAGAAATTAATAATATTAAGATTAAAGTTTTAAATTTTTTAAAAAACTGCAAAAAATGAAAATATTTTTTAGTAATAAAATTTTATAATTACGAAAATAAAAATAAATAATATTTTAAAATTTGTAAATATTAGTATATTTCTATTATTATATTATTTAATGTCATATTTGAATAGATTTACTTTACTGATAGTGTATAATTTTACTACCTTATTCTAAAAGGTTTACCAAAAATATAATTAAACATTAAATGTAATTGTTCATGTCACATTTAACCATAAGCTATGTCATCATTTCTAACATGTCATGTCATATTTATTTAGTGAAAGTGATTGTAGTGAATACATGTATCAAAATCACTTTGCAAATAATGTCTAGTAAATAACAAATAAGTTATGATATTACCATCTAGTAATAGCAAATAAGTTATTGTATATTGGATAGTTAATTAGTATTCTTAGTTTAATACTATTATTTTAAAAACATTTCACTACTTATGAAATAGCCAAGTCAAGTACATGTCTAAAGACAAGCAGTATTTCCAAAAAAAAATTGCAAAAATAAAACTTACAATAATTTCTCTTACAATCATGAAATTACTCTCTTTTTTTTTGGGTAAAAAAACATAGTTTGATTGTAATGCTTTATTGCTTTACCAACAACACAGTATGTTGTAAGTTTTGGCAAGATAATAATACTATCACTTATATGTCATAATCATTCTAATGTTAAACTCATTTAGAGTCTGATTGTTGTTTGGGCTGTTGAGGCTTTGTGGTTGTGTAAATACTTGAAAACCGAAAATTGTCAATCAATTATTTTGGACTTTCTAAAAAGAAAACTGTTTTTTTTCTGTTTTATTTTCAACATCCACATTTAAAGCTTTAAAAGACCCTGAATCGATTCTTATCGTACGTATTAGATTTATTCGGATCCATATCTATTTGGATCCATATCTATCCAGATCATTTTTTTTGTTTCGTTTTGGATAAAAATATTTTAGAGCTAACAAAATATTTGTAATTTTTTTTTTATTCGGTTTGGCATAAGAGTATTTTCAAATCAGTTCTTGTTCGAATTTTTGGATTCCAATAAAATGGCCATGTCTAGTAGACTTAAAGCCATCATCTCAAAAACTGAATCGCACTAAGATAATCGAGCATATGTCTATGGCTCAAGAAAAGCCTTGATCTGATTACTTGATTACAAGCAGCTAAGAACAGGTTAATGTAATAAAAACAGGCATATATCATTATCATAAGCGCCTCAAATACAGGCTACATTATCGATGCACCCTGAGTAAAGTAGATGATATAGTCTTCGGTTACATTCACTAACAGGACATGATAGTCCTAAGATTTAGTTTCTGCCATGTCCTCTAAAATTCATTGCAGCCTTTGGTCTTCTGGATGACTCTGCTCTTGCACGTGAAGAAGAGCTTGGATCAGTTGAAGGAAGCGACATTGGTTGCTCTCTGTTTGCAATACCACCTGTAACCATGTCAAAAAAGACAGGTTTTCTTATTGTAAGAAGCAACCAAAAAAAAGAAAGAAAGATGTGCGGTGTAATTTGAACTACTTACTGCCAAAGAAACCAGACGAACCGGGTAAGTGCATTCTAGCATTTCCACTCCAAGACTGCTCAAAATCAGCCAACTCATCTGCAGAATTTTGCAATTTGAAAGCAAGAAAAAAGAAACGGTTACATAATTATCTTAATTTGAAGGTTCTCTCATCAACAAAGTGTTATTCTACCTTCATTTAAATTGTGCAAGGTCTGCGTTGTATCAACCCGACCATTGGAGTTAAGTTTACGCGCAACTGTGTGGCCCTGCAAGCATAAGAAGGAACACCACTTGTATTGAGCTCAATCATTGATCAACAACAAACAAAGGAGAAAGAGCATTCATCATCCTCAGGCTACCTTGTTATGTAAGCCTCTTGAAATCCTGTGCGCTGCTTCGCGTGTTGCAGTATTGGCTTCTTTGCTTTCTTCAAGAGTTAACTGCTTCCACAATCAGACAAGGTTTAGTAGTTAAAACATAAACTAAAATGCGTTTTAACTGTTACAACTCACCCCATCACTTCCTGTCCTTCTGGTCTTGGATGAAGTAAAGTAGTTTCCGTCATGACCACCGTATGTAACAGTGGAGCTCTCGAAGCTATAACTACGAGTTTGTGGTTGCCACTGTCCATTGTTCACCATAGCATTTGCATTCATGTTTTGCATTTGTCTGTTCCTTCTCTCTGCAGATATATATATATAAACACACAGTCAGTTAAAAAGAAACAAAACAATCTCCAGAAGAAAAAAATGATAAAATGGTATCTTCACCTTCAGCTCTAGCATCTTCAGTTTCAGTCTCATTGCTTGACCTGCCATGTTTCCCTAGCCTTACTTTCTTCTCTTTATCTCCTCCTCCTTCACCCTCATCGTCTGAATCAATCTCTTCAATAATCGGTCCATGAGACCTTCTCGGTTGCGGTGGCTGCTGATGATTCTCAATAAAACCTGATGAAGGAGGACGCATTCCGGCGAAAGGATCCATGGTAGGACCAAAGAAGCTGGACTGAAACATGCCACCACCAAAAGGCTGAGTGAAGAAAGGGTCATCGAACGGATCTCTTCCTCCGAAGAAGTTAGACATGAGATTCGGTGGACCATTGTTAGGGCCACCGAAACCACCTCCAAAAGGGCTTCCAAAAGGGCCACCAAAAGGACCACCAGAGTTGAAAGGATCTCTACCACCTCCTTGCATCTTCCCTATTTTATTACACAATTCATATGTAAAGTGCCAATCTTCAGACACAACACACAAGATGGAATTTTTCCCAAAAAAAACCGAAACTGCATAACATAAAAACACTAACAAGACAACTTGAGAACGAAATAAAGTCTAAGACATAAGCAGTAAACCAATCCAACCAAACTACTGAACAGAGTGATATATCAAACGAATCATATCAAAATCGGAAAAAAAAAGAGCATAACGCTAAACAGAAAACTCTTAAGATCATAAAGCAATTGCAATCAAGCAGTACAGATCGGTTGGTTTGACGAAATAACGATTAAAACCAAATCAAACAGCAAATTTCAAGTTAGAGAGATTAAAGTTCATACCTTTAAATAACAACGATCGGCACAAGGCGATCTGCAATATTAAAACTTGAAAAGTCGATAAATTTTTCGAGTTGAGAATTTTCTTTGAACCCTTTATGCAGATGGGAAGACGATGAAAGAATCTTCTCGAGAGGAGGTTTGTCACAAGCCGCGATATGATTGGCTGATGTTTACACGCTTCC
>NC_027754.1:42476704-42484553 GCF_000695525.1 Brassica oleracea var. oleracea
CCCCCCCCCCCCCTCCCCGAACACCATTTCTGTAATTAAACATGTCATTCTTAGATTTTTTATTTAATTCTGAAACAAAAAAATGCCTGTTTTGGATATTTATTACTTTTTCATTTGTTCACAAGGATTTTTATTACTTTATATGCTCTGTTTAATTATAGAAACAATCATTTTGCCATATTGCATCTAATGTTTTTTTGGATCAAATTTCATCTAAGGTAGACATAATTATTTGCTATAATAATTGTTTCAGGATTTTTTTTTTTTTTTGTTTTGGTTCTTATTTTTAATAAAAATTTTATGGGATAGTCATTTTTAAGCTTTTATCACAAAAAAAATATTTCAGTGGAGAAAATGATCAAAATAAATTTTATTAAAGAATAACATGTATTTTTACCATAGGGTTAACGGGAGGTTTTGGAGATAGAGTTTAAAATTTTTAAAAATAAAAAATAAATATTAAAAAAATTAAAATAAAAAAACAGCTATTTTAGTTTTTCTTTTTTCTTGAAGTCTATTTTTATGACAAAAATTTAAAAATGGTTATATAAAAAAATTGCCATATTTTTAATGGTCAACTCTTTTAAAAAAAATTAAAATAAAACATGAATTCTAAAAATATAAATAAAACATGAATTCTAAAAATATAAGAATACAAAAAATAGTAAAATACATGTTGGCTCTGCTAAAAAAACTTATGAAATTTATTTTCACCAAAAAAATCAAATTCCATTAAAAACGCTAATCTTTAATACAGACGAGACACAACGCAGACCCATTCCCAAAAGTTTTGTAGTTTCAAGGTCATAGAGACTGAAGCGGCTCCGACTCCTCCAACCTGCTCCTAAAGTCTAACCCTCCAAGTGCCGGCAACCTCTTCATATCTTCTTCCGTGTACAATGGCACGAACCAATACATTTTATCCCTTCCAAAAACCTGATTCACACAAAAGAAAGCAAACAAACTTTTAAAATTGTGCTCATGTCCAAGATTTCATCTTCAGTAGCTCGGAAACTTCATCTAACACCAAGAAAGGATGAGTTTTGAGATGGGAAAGAGGACCTGTTCAAAGTTTGCCTTACGACCAAGGTCATAAGGAGAGTTAGGAGTTGTATACTTCTCATATGCCTGCCAAAAACAAATGCGTTACTCTGGTTTAGTAAGTTTAATGTCATTACCTTAATAGCAAATGAGTTGTGTTTACCTCAATAGTTGTGGTGTTACGAGCGACTAGCATTATGTGCATGATTAGGAAGCCTAGGACACTTAGCGCAAATGCTATGTTCAATACTGAATAACCAGAAAAAGGGAAGATTCTAAATCAGATAATAATATTGGTAACACATTAAGGTGTGTTCACAAACAAACAAACGAAAAGATTTATGTATCCATGGACTCACTGAACGCAATAAAGGTGGCTGCTAGGCTTCCTAGTGATACGGTAATCTCATCATCTCCATCGGTGAAGAATACGAGGAAAGCTGGAAACAGTGATACTGCAACCACCGTTGTCTCAAGAAATGTGTAAAACTGCATTAAGATCATGTCAACATTATTCAGGTTACAATTACTGTAAGGCCCACCACAAACAACGAATTCATTAGCAGAGATGTGACTAGACATACCAAGAAGAGGAGAAAAGACTTGTAATTCCTTGCCCCAACACAGTTCACAACCCAAACACAGTGATGGTCCATCTTTAGTATGCATCTTCCACCTCAAAAACCCCCAAGAAGAAACCATTTTTCACTAACTAAAAGAAACAAATAGATTCAAATTACTGAAGAATCAGGCATTGAGGAGACACTTACAGACTGAACAGTGGTGAGAACGAGGCGGTTTATATTGATTGCACTTTCGGCAATGTCTTACGATATGAGAGGAGGAATCTCCAACCGAAAGTGGGCTTGCTTCTGCAATCGCTGCTTCGTTTCCATCGCCTTTCTCTATGTCTAACTCCGGCCTCCAACCAGGTGGCACACCACCAGGGTCCGTCACAACGACAGAGAAATAACTCCACAGTAGCATTACAAGCTTCACACAACAACAATCATCACCATTGAGTTCAAATGTAGATAGTCTATTAATATATACCAAAACAGTTTCAAAAGTAGAGGAAACACAGACACTCTCTACACTAAACCAACGCTACATTGAGCCTATGACCACACAAACACTACAAAGTAAGGGCCAATCTAAGATTAATCTAGTGTTGGCCATGCCAAGTTACAACAACAACATGCCCATCCATTTGTAAGCACAAGACTTTAAAGTCGTCTTGTAACCAAAAATCAAATTGGTAATAAGGCATAACCCGAACCCAGCTTCATCATTAGCTAAAACAGAACAAGAAACAGAGCTAAACGCAAAGATCTCAGAAGGTCCCATAAAAAAGAACAAGACTTTTGACTTACCAGGAAGTGAAACAGAGCTAAAACGAGAAGAGCTATAAACGAATCGAGACCGCCGAGTAATAGAGACGGTCCGTAATTCACGAGTACAAGGGCGTAGTATGTGAATCCGATGATCCCGATTACGAATAGGATCATGATCGAACCCAAGGCGCGAAGTGCTGTGCAGAACTTAAACACGTTCCACGCCATGGTTGAAAGACCCGAGCTTTCTTGGTCGAATGAGAAATTGAAGCAAACCCTTTTTGAATTGAGGAACAAGATCGTGAAATTTGGGAGGAACACGACCTGAAAATTCAATAATTTTCCTTTCAGACAACAATTTCCTGTCTCCACCGTATTTGCCTTCTTTATTTCTTATTAATAAGTCATAATTTATTTTTATTTTTATTTTTTTATTATAACTGGTATTGTACTGATCCAACAAAATAGGAAAAAGATTTACAGTTGCTATCTTCAGACACAACGGTTTGGTAAATCCAGCAAGTGCATAAAGTTACATGAGTATTCCAGTCAACAACCAAACTAATAAAACACTATCATTCAAACTTGCACACATAGAATATAATCTTCAACGTGGCTCTAATTCAGTAATCGTCACGTCATTAACAGATCTTCTTGTAGATTGACTTGATTTGAATCCATCTGATGCCCAGTCCCGCCGGAAATAAACTTGGTAGGCGAGGCTTTGGTAAAGTGATCGTCTTACTAGTGAGCATCAAAATGATGGTTGATAACAGTGGACGGTCTTCTGGTTTGTCTTGAACACACAAGAGTGCAATGTGGATGCATCTAGTGACTTCATTTCTCTGATAGTTCCTTCCAATAGCTGGATCCACCAAAACCTCCAAGCCTAATAGATTGAGACAATCAATGACCATTTGTCCATATATTTAAAGACTGTAAATTATTGACATATTTTTAATGCTTACATTTGTGACCAAGTTTCCAGCAGTCCTAGTTTCATCCATCTGGTAGACGGCACTGTTTTTCTTGCCGCTTATGATCTCAAGAACTAAGACCCCAAAGCTGTAAACGTCTGATTTCATGGAGTATTGTCCATGCATTGCATACTCTGGTGACATGTAAGCACTGAAAGATATTTACAACTCGAGTTAGTATTAATATGCCATAGTAACATGTTTCAACGAACTTAGTGTGATTTCAGAGCAGAAAATTACAAGGTTCCAGCAATTCTGTTGGTATCTCCTCGAGTTTCCTCTGTTCCAAAGATGGTCGACAATCCAAAATCTGAAATTTTGGGGGTTCATATTAGCATCTAAGAGAACGTTGCTGGGTTTGAGGTCACGGTGTATGATTGTGAGCTGTGAATCTTGATGAAGATAAAGAATTCCTCGAGCAATCCCTTGGATGATCTTGTATCGTTGAGTATAATCTAACTGGCTCTCATTTTCAGTGCCTGCTCATCACCATGATCGATCAATCAGTTTAAAAGTTGAAAAATAATATTTGGAATAAGATAAAAATATTGAAGGGAACAACCCATACCAAATATGAAATGGTTAAGGCTTTTGTTTGGGACAAACTCATAGATGAGAATCTTTTCCTATAGTAACTTAGAAAAGATGGAAAACAAAGATATCATTACCTTGTAAACCTCCCCAAATCCACCTTCACCGAGCTTATTACTACTCGAAAACTTGTTTGTTGCAGCTTCAATTGTCTTAAAATCATATTGCGATGAATGTGCAGCTGAAATATCAGTATCATCTGCAAAGAAAGGGTGTATAAGTTATGGTTCATGTTACCTCTTCTTGGCTAAGGACATTATATACTTATAATGAAAGGAAACAACAAGAGCTAAAACACTAGAAACTAACATTCATTTTCAGTTCTGTTGAATAATTTTCTCCTCCGCCAAAGAAAAGTTCCTACAACAAGCATGAGTATCAAGACAGTAACATTTGGAATGGTGATAGACGCAACAATTCCAACTGAGAATCCTTTGCTATCTTCTCATAACACAAAAGAAAAACAATGTCATTTATATTTCATTTGTTCTAACAATCATAATCTTTTCAATTGGAAAACTCACCATTGTGGATAGTACTGGCCTGATCAACAGCGGGTGGTCGCGCAGCCAAAGGAGGTGGAGGAGGAGAAGCCACCGAAATATTATCAAAAGCCTTAAAGAATGGATACAATTCCCACCGGAAAAGGCAGCTTGGCCTCATAACAAGGACTCCTTGCCTCAGACCACAGCATGACTGGTAGTCCTTAATTACGCTAATCACAGTCACCAGGGGAAAGATCCGGCGTGCATTGCACCAAAGCGTATATCTTACTGAAAGATGTCCAGTTTGCTACATCAGCTATGTAATGGTTATTACTAGAAGATGTTGTTCTTTTTGCTGTGGAGGCTGCATCAATCATACGACCGATCAATCCTTCCCATATTGATCTGAACTCTGTTGGATTTGAATTGACATCTCTAGTGTTTACTTGAAAAATAGACGGCAAAGTATTATTTGAACCGAAAATGGTGTATTTGTCGGATTCATACAATGAAGAATTTAAGAAATAGATTTCTTAGATTCTTGAGGCTAAAGAGAAATCAACATAGAAATCAAATGGAAAAAGAACATCAAAAAGAATTTATTGATCAAAAATTGTATTACATGTATCATTACAAGTGTAAATAAATCTAAGAATCAATAAACTCTTTGTATGAAGTGTTTAATGTGTAAAATGGGAGAAGATGAGCCCCCTTGCTCAAGAGAGATATCTCTTTATTTATAGAAAGATATGTCTAGGGTTTCCTAGCAATATGGGCCTAGTTCAATGTCTAATGGGCCTTGAGAGGGTGTAAATCCATCTCCAACAGTATGTCCCTTTCATATTCGTGAAAGAAGGAGACGCAAAAGATCAGATTAAAAACACAACTTATTACAGTATGACTCTCAAACAAAGATGGGAAGAGGTTTACTCATCTAGTTACAACGAGGAAGCAAGTGAGGTTGTTGTTGATGTTGAAGTAGAAACAGAAGTGGCGAAGCTTGGGGGAGAAGTAACCAATCTGAGAAACAAAAGAGCTGATGGATTTGTTTGGTTTAGTGTCTTAAGAGATGAGAGACAAGACAAGAAGATAGGTCTTGGATCAGTGGTCGTGGAGAGGATTAAGTGGGAAGAGGAGAGGTTTGGTTGGTTAAATAAAGGCGATGAAGTAAGGTCTAGCATTAAGAGATCAGAGAGATTCGAAGGCGGTTCATCACAGTGGAAGAGTTATAAATGCTATGTATTGGTAGAGAGCTTTGAATTAAAGAGAACTGATGGGAGTTTGGTGTTAACATATGAGTTTACACATGTTGATAAGTTGAAGAGCAAGTGGGTTTAGGGTTTATTCAGATTCTTTTTGTCTCATGTATGCAACTTATGGTGCGTTTCATTTAATGTAATTAAGCTTCATGCATGTACCTATGTAAAGCTCTAGTATTTCATGTAAACTCTGTATTATGAATAATCCAGAACTGGTTTGAATGATTATCTTGCTTGGATGTAGCAGAAACGGTAATACATAAACAATTAACTTTTTCTCGGTCTCAGGTGAAGCAATGAGCTTCTTGAAGCTCGTAGGATCCATGGAATGCTCTTCCACTTCCAAGTTTAGATCATTGATAACTTTGTTTTCGCGCGGTTGAGGATTCAATGTTCTGAATACGTTAGCAGAAACCATTCTAACGGCTTCTTGGATAGCATTTTCACTGAACTTGGTATTCGCAGTGGCTACATAATCCACAACCTCAAGCAATGTTTGCCGCTTGATCTCCTTTTCCTTAACGTTCTTGGTTGGATCAGAGAAATCGAAGAGTGGACAGTACAAGCCGAGCTTTTTGAGAAATAGGTTTGCTTTTCAGCATTTGGAACGTCTTTGAAGGTTGCCACGAGACAGAAACCTAAACATCAAATTCAATTTCAAAGATTTCAAAACTCACCATTTATTAACAAACCACACTATGTGTGAAGTTCCACCTCTCCAGGTCTTCAAATTTTTTGTGCATATTATTGATCAACAAAGAAAAAAAACCTATTTTCCAATGTTCTGGTCGCGTTCAATAGTTTGTATAGAATTGAAAGATTGAATAAGTAAAACAGGAAAAATAGAGCAAATTTCAAGAGATTTATGTCAACTTTCAGGGAGAGTACATGTCCTTGTCCATCTCTAGAGCACGTCTGGGCTAGAGTCATGGTGATCAGAAAGTGAGATTAGTCGGTTGAATGTCTGAATCATTTTGGTAAGCGACAATCCTCAGAAGTTGTCTTTGTCATTATCAAATACTTTCTTTTGTGCCATTTATTTCATTAACTTTAGATTGAATGTATCACTTATGTCCTATACAACTTCTTGAATTCACAATTAGGCTGATCCACTGTTTAGATGATGTTATTCAATCATACATTTTAACAGAGGTTAAATATATACACAATGATTATAAATTATATTTTAAAATTTAGTGTTATCCAATGTGATTTAAATCCAGTTTTTAAAATGTAATGTTATTTACTTTTTAAGGATTAAAATTCTTTGTATTTTGGATTGATTCCAAATCATTTCTTATGAAGTCTCGTGAATAAATGATTGAACTCGAAATCCAATACATACCGCAGAGATTTTAAAATCCATCAACTTAAAATATCTTAAAATTTGGTATATTACTAAACATTAATAATTTATTTTAGTCACTAATTGAATAACCCCCCCCCCCCCAAAGGGTTTCCTAGCAATATGGGCCTAGTTCAATGTCTAACGGGCCTTGAGAGGGTGTAAATCCATTCCCAACAAGTATGGGATCACCTGGCCATGAATACGCTTCTGTCTGGTTAGCACAACTCTGTATCAAACCATCAGAACCGGTCTTGATACAAGCAGAACAGTCCTCTGAAGTTGATCCTGGGAGGCACATCCCTATTGCGTAGAGTCCCGGTTAGGTTCTTGGCCGATGGAACCGTTGAAAAAGAAACCCTTTTGAGCTGTGACGTTGGAAGGAAGAGAAGAGAGGATGAGACGGCGGTTTACGTCGTAAGTACTGTTGGGAATAAAATACCCTCTGTTCATACATTGTACTGAAACAGAATCAACACCAAAGGTTACGAGGACAAAACACAGGATTGATATCAAACTCCTCGGCTTCATTTTTTTTCTTTCTTGAAAGATGATAATAGCAAAAGCAAAATCTTTGTCTTTTAGTATTCACGCATCTTCTGTCCGTTTCTTACAAGCTTAAACATAAAAATCAAGCTGTCCGTGTCTCTCCATAATTTCCAGTGTTGAACTCGTCAAACTGATAAAAGCGATCCACCCAAACCTTCAAGTGGGGTCACAAACACGGTAAGTCAATCAGTCAAAGACATTAATAATGTTGAATTTTGCAAATGTAATTATGGTTCGCTTTTTTTTTTTTTTTTTTTTTTTTTTTTTT